>NC_056732.1:1030443008-1030604199 GCF_019279795.1 Protopterus annectens | reverse complement strand
TTAAAACAGTGTTAAACTGCATGATGGTTCACATGCTTTATCTGCCAGTACAGGGCAGAGTGCATTGAACTCAAGGGCATAAAAATGAATGAGATTCTGCCTTTTAAAATGTCTTCAACAGAGAGCTGTTTCTTGATGGATGATACCCCTATGATGTGGTGCTACAGCCATGAGTGCAGTCCTTTCTGCAGACTGGCTGTGAACCTTTTGACGACTGCAGTCTCCAAATGCACTTGCAGCCAGTTTGCATTACTAGCCAACAGAATCTGCTGCTGTACTAACTGAGAAGGGAACTGGGAGTGTTTATTGATGTGGACAGACTTTGCTTTACAAACTTTCCAAGGAGATTGGGTAGGCATGTTTGCATCCCAAACAGTATTAGGCTTGCAGAAAAGTTATGTTCAGGGACTTATCAAACAGCATTAGCTAGCTGTATTTTTTCCATCCAGTGATCTAAGATGTTCTCTTTGCTTTGTATTTAATCTAATTTCACAGGTTTTTGTTAGGCAAGAAAGAGAGATACTACATATCCTTTAATTCCTCCTGTTTCGGTAAGATGAACATTATTTTCAAAATGATGTGCATGGCAACCAGACACAGTAACACTTCCAGTTCACTGCATTTTGCAGACTTTACACAAGAGGGGGACCCTGGTTCACCTCAGTGTCAAGTGCATAAGCCGTTTGCTTGGAATATCTTGTATTACTTTATCAGGTAGTCCTCCAGCCCAGATGGAGGTTCCCATTCTCAGATGAGGGGACCCAACCTGAGGAGCTCCTGTTACAACAGGTGGAACTAGTTTACACATTATGTTAAGGAGACAGTTGATTCAGCAACGTGCACCGTCCCTGAATCTTTTGATCAAGGCCTAGTTTTTTCTTGTTGGTCCTTTCAGACATTTCAGCCTGCTTGTCGTTCAGCATTCCACTTTCCACTAACTTTACTGTGAAGCCCTTGAGGGCATCTTGCATTTGTCTCCTTGAAAAGGCCCATATTCCAAGGCTCCCACCCTTTTAATTTTTCAACTTAACAGTTCTCGTATACCTTTCCTATCTGTTGCCCCAACCAGCAGGATCTCTAAGATGCAAGCTGCAATGTACAAGAAGTGCAGTTTTCTCTAGAACAGAATCTCTCTCAAAACTACTTCAGTCATGCCCAAGGTGGCTGTGAACTCTATGCAGCAGTGTATCAGTTTTTTTTTTTTAATTTATTTATTTATCCTGAGCCAAAGAAAAGGGGAAATGATTCTTTACACCATGGATGGTGCAAAGGGAGCTACAGTGGTACACTAAAAGAACCAAAGACTTCAGAGTCTTATCAATTGTTTCCTTCAGGGCACACTATTATCCAAACTCTTTCCATAAGTTTAGTAAGTTGTATTGCATCTTCCTTCATGCATTATTACAAAATGTTAGTGGGGCAGGTCTGAGCATATTTCCGAAGAACAGCTGATACTACAAGCTTCTTCAGGAATTTTTCTGCTCAGAGTATTTGTGAAAATGCCCTTTGATTTATGTTTAAACTTTTTTTCCAAGCATTATAAACTGGTGTCTAGTCAGGAAGTAGGACTGTCAATGTCTTGGAAGTCATTCAGGCCATACTATAGATCTGCCCCCAGGTCTGGAGTCTGTGATTATTGCCTGGTAGTCTTCAATTAATTTGTGAATGAATAACAGCAGTTATTCCTTACAGTATGCACAATGCGGTTGTACAGCAGTACTCACTATAAACATAAATGTTTCAACAGTACAATCTTTGCTGTAGTATGAGATCTGATATTGTTAATCCTCGCTCATTCCTTACGCATGGGTATCTGTTCCAAGCTCAGAACCGAGCTGGCCATTTTCCAAGCTCGTGTCCGCTTAAACTCAAGAGCTAAACTTTTACCCACAACCCCCCTCTCCCTGTTACCTCAGATTTTGTTTGCCGTGTTGCCATCCGGTCGTGTCAAGCTACTTCTCTTGAGCCAAGTACAATCAGTTGTTGGTTAATTGCTTTACAAATTACTTTCCTGTCAGAAAAGTTGATATTTTATTGTCTCTTACCCTATCGCATCTAGCATTCATAATTTCCTCAGGTTTTTCTGTCTTTTTTCTATCTTTTACTTATTACTTTTCCCGCGAGGTATTTCCTCTTTACCATCATTGGTAATCTTTTCCCTTTTCTCTCTCATACCTTTGGGTACTCTCTTGTACCATTGTTGGTACTTTTCTATTAATTAATATGACAGATAAAAAAGGTAGTCCGGGGTTTAAGCGGTGTTCTGATTGTGGACACAACCTGCCTACTTCTGATGCACACTCTGTGTTTATTGTTTGGGAGCTTCCCATTTATCTGTTGAACTTCCTTGTACTATTTGTAAGAACTTTTCTAATGGAACTTTGTTAGAAAGGAAAAACAAGCTGATACTGAAGGGACTTCTAAAATCTCCCTTTTCAGAGGCTATTTCTGGGTCGGAGATCTCAACCCATCCTAAAGCCCATAAGAAAATGGATGTTTCTACTAAGGCTAAATCCTTGCCTTCATCCCCAGCTGGGGACTCTCCCCAACCAAAACCTAAAAAGGCAAAATTTTCGGCTCCGAACCTTACTCAGTCAGCCCCAGTGCTTTCGGTGCCCAGACCTTCAGCTCCATTAGTGATTTTGGCTCCATCCTCCCCTGCGGCCTTCTATATATCGACACCGAGGGGCTCCTCTGTTTAGACCATTACCACTGTATCGGCACTGACCGTTCAGTCTGTGCAGACCTTGACGGCTCCGAGATCTTTCTCGGAACCGAGGCCTTTATTGTTGACTCCAGTTTTGTCGGTTCCAGTTTCGGCACCGACTGCCACCACTTCGGCACCAACAACCACTTTGGCACCGATCCCTGTGTCGGTGCAGACAATGACCTCTGCACCGATGACGACTTTGGTGCAGACAACAGTAGTCCAGGCTTTCTCTGCACTGTTGTCCTCGGTGTGGTCATATGAGATGGGCACCGAGTCTGCCTTTTTTGTGGACAAGCCTGTTTATCCCTCAGTCTCTGTGAGGTCCACTAGAAGCCTTTCCGAACATGATGTGTTGCGTCTTGTGGAACAGGCATTCTTGGCCAGAGGTGTTCCACCCCTCAGGAACTATCCTTCCTTGGAAGGTGATCACCCATCTCCAAAGACACCTTCTTATTCTCTTCCTTCATTGCCTTTGAAGTCCATGGATATAGCACAGTCTTCCCCTTCTGCGGTTCCCTTTATGGATCTCATTAAGGAACTGCAGTTGCCTTCGTGACAGGAAAGTTTTGCTACGACCCAAGATGTCAGCTGTGATACACATAGCTTGCTGCTCCACAGCCATCCAGGGACTCCGGGTCGGCAGGCTGAGCCACTTAGGGGAGGAGTGCCCCCTGTCCTAGACATACACTCCTGTTTGGGTGGACCAGCCTTCCAACTGATGGAGAAGGCTTTCGTCGCTGCTGGCGATACCAGACTATCTATACCTCCGCCCTCCTCTGGTACTCTGGTTTCACAAGTTGCATCTAGCAGACACTGGGTGCAAGGGCCACAGGACATATTCCCTCAGGAATCCCCCTTTCCATTGTCCTCCCCAGCTTCTCCCGCTGAGGAGATCCACCGGAATAGTTTGTGTAAGAGGAAGCACATGGACTCCACAGAGGAGTCACTCACCGAAGACGCAGATTTCGATGAGGGGGAAAGATCCCATTGGTCACCCTCTAAGGCATACTTTGATATCCTCGAAATCCTGAAAGAGAGGTGACTGGCAGTCCTCTAATCCGACCCCTGAGGAATCTGTGTTACTTCAGGCCTTTTGCACCAGGCCCCCTACCTCCTGGGTTACTCCACCTGCCTTGTCAGGTTCATCAAGCAGCGTGCTTGGAAGGCACCTGATACTGTCAAAGCTATTCCCCGGAAGCCAGATAAGATCTTGTCCCCTCCTGCTTCGGATCCCCATTGGTCCAAAGGTCTTCCTGTGGATGCTTTGGTGGTGGTGGCTGCAACAAAAAAGGATCTGTCAGAAGAAGAAAGCCAGACTGTCCATCCGTCTAACAGAGAGTCCCGGGCCCTGGACAGGATAGGGAAGCGCACCTTTGCTTCAGCGATCTTTGCTTTCTGGTCCCTGAATTATATGGCACATTTTACCAGGCTTCAAAGGGATCTGGTTTCTGAGCTCTCTGAAACCTTCGCTGATGCCTCTCAGTTGGCCACCATTGAGTCTATATCGAACTCCTCTGTGACTGATATCTCATGCATCAGAATGAGCAGCTAGAGCAGTGGGTTCATCTTTGGTCTTGAGACGACATGCCTGGATGTGCTTGTGCAACTTCGCGGAACCTTTTAAGTCTTCTTTTCTTAATGCCCCCATTGAGCCCTCCTCGTTGTTTGGGCCCAAATTTAAAAGCACACTGGCCAGATGTGAACAGGAAGGTAAGACCCTTTCTGCCATAGGTGTCTGTTGTTCTTCCCCTCAACATGCTTTCTCCAGAAACCAAAAGAGTGGGAAGATATGGTTCATGAAATCTCAGGGTCCTTTCCATGATATACAGGCAGAGTTCTCCCCCAGCGGCAGAGGGGGAAACTCGCAGAGAAGACACTCCTTTTGGGGCAGAGGGGGACCATGTAACCAGGGTTCCAGGGATTCTTTCCTCGGCCAATTCTGCCAGCGCTCCTGAAGAGCGGCCCAACTCCTTTCCTTTGGAGGTGGTTGGGGGACGTTTCTCTTTGTACCCTTCTGCCTGGTGACCATCACCACCAATTCCTGGGTACAAAGGATTATAACCAGAGGTTATCATATCCCCTTCGATCTTTGTCCCATCCCTTCAAAAACCGTCCTGACGTTCCACCCAGTCAAAGGGAAGAAGCAGCATTAGAGATAGAAAAGCTGCTAAGAGAGAGAGTCATCCAAATAGTCCCTCCAGAACAGATAGAATCCAGATTCTTCTCGAGACTATTTTTGGTGCCAAAGAAAACCGGGGACTGGAGATCAATTTTGGATCTCAGTGTATTGAAAAAGTTTGTGAGTGTACAAAAATTCTGGATGGTCACTATACAGTCTATCCTCCCGCTTTTGGAAAAGGACGATTGGATGTGCTGTATAGATCTCCAAGATGCGTACTACCACATAAAGGTGGACAGGCCATCAAGACGATTTCTGCATTTCCGTGCGGGAGCCAGTCACTACCAGTTCAGAGTACTGCCCTTCGGACTCTCTACAGCCCCCAGAGTGTTCACAAAGTGCATGGCAGTTGTTACAGCTCACTTGCGACTTCAAGGATTCCAGGTGTTTCCATACCTAGACGACTGGCTCATTTCCTCCCCCACCAGACATCTACTGGAAAATTCCTTGGCATACTCTTTCCTCGCTGCTCAAAGGCTAGGCATAACCATAAACTGGCAGAAATTCAGTCTCACCCCCATCTCAGTCGACAGAATTCATAGGGGTTATCTTGGACACAAAAAATTGCAGAGCTGCTATTCCAGAGCACAGAATTTTAAGGATAAAGCAACAGCTAATTCAAATCCTTTAAAAGGAAAAGTCCATGGCTCACTTGGTTCTACAGCTGTTGGGTTCCATGGCAGCCTCCATCACCATTGTTCCCCTGGCCAGGTTTCACATGAGGCTTCTACAATGGCTACTGCTCACCCAATGGTATCCCTTTTAGCATCCTCTTTCAGCCATGATTTGAGTAACCCACAGGTGCAAACAGGATTTAAATTGGTGGATGACACACAATCTCTCACAATGGTCTCGCCCCTTCTCCTCCCAGCAACCCAAGGCCACAGTGACCACTGATACCTCTCGGGTGGGGTGGGGCTATGTCAGGGACAGACAGTCCAAGGCACTTGGTCCCAACTGGAGGCCCATTTGCATATAAATAGAGCTGAGGGTGGTGCTTCTGGCATTGCAAGCATTCCATCCCCTGCTGCCGCCTGGGACAATTGCGATTCAATCAGACAACATCTTGGTGGTCTGGTATATCAACAAGCAAGGTGGAACCAAATCGTACCCCCTTTGTCGAGAGGCCGTGAGGATATGGCAATGGGCGATGGCTACAAAACCATTTTCTTCTAGCAACGCACATTCCCGGGAGTTCCAACATGATAGCAGACAGACTCAGCAGGTGTATTCTTCAACCTCACGAGTGGTTTCTGTATCCCTTGATAGTGGCGGAGATCTTCCACCGCTGGGGCCGTCCTTGCTGTGACCTCTTTGCATCCCCGACCAACTACAAATGCAGAAGCTACTTCGCCCGGATTCCCCCTCCGAGACAGTCACGCAGGGACGCTGTAGTCCACGATTGGCCCTTGGGTCTTTATGCATTTCCACCCTTTCCCCTCATTCCCCAGTTTCTGAAGAAAGCCTGGCAGTCGAAGAGCAATATGATCCTCATAGCACCACATTGGCCTCGACAGATTTGGTTCCCCTTCCTTTGGCCTCACCTACTAGATCGACCATGGATTCTCCGTCCATCCCCGGAGTAGATCTCACACCCACAGAACCCGATTCATCCCAACCTGAACAGCCTGAAGCTAACAGCTTGGCTTCTCCAATTCCCTTGATTGCCAGGCAGAATGATCTTTCTTTACCAGTACGTGATATTCTCATTGCTTCTCATAAGTCTTCTACTAGAATTACTTATTTGAGCAAGTGGAAAAGATTTACCTGTTGGCTGAAAGATAAACAAGTAGAGACCCCTTTTCAGCACCAGTGTCGATAATATTGGACTATCTGGCCGACCTTTTTCAATCCGGTCTATCGGCCTCTACCATTAGAGTTCATTTGGCTGCAATTTCTAATTTTCATGAGGGTGTCTAAGATTCCTCTCTTATGTCCCATAAATTGTGCAAGACCTTCTTAAAAGGTGTGAATCATCTGAACTCACCTTTTAGAAAACCTATTCAACCGTGGGATTTATCATTAGTTGTACAAGCTCTGACAATGGCACCTTTCGAACCAGCCTTTTCTTGCGACCTCAAGTATTTGTCATGGAAAACCTTGTTTTTGGTTGCTATTACTTCTGCCAGACGTATTTCTGAACTTCAAGCTTTATGTATCAAGAGTCCATACTTGATTTTTCATAGAGATAGCGTCTCTGAGAACTAATCCGTCATTTCTGCCTAAAGTGATCTCTGAAATGTCCATTAATCAAGCCATTGAATTGCCAATTTTCTTTCCCAATCATTCAAACAGAGGAGAGTATTGCCTACATACCCTAGATATACACAGGCAAATCCATTTTTACTTAAACAGGACTAAACCCTTTTGTAAATCTGACCAGTTATTTTTGGCCTTTTCTGGACCTAGATTAGGATCTGCTGTTGCTAAGGTCACATTAGCTAGATGGTTGAAGGACTGTGTGACCTTTATTTACACACAATGTAATATCTCGTTGCCTACTACCATGAAAACTCATTCAACAAGGTCTGTGGCAACTTCTGCTGCCTTCCATGCCAGAGCTTTTTTACATGACATCTGTGCAGCTGCAACTTGGGCTATGCCTCATACTTTCATCAATCATTACAAATTGGATTTGGCCTCCAGGGGAAGAGCATTTTCCGGTTCTATGGTGCTCAGGAATGTCCTTCCATGAGAGCCTCCCAGGATAGACGTAGCTGGGGACTCTGTCCCATGCGTAAGGAATGAACGAGGATTAACAATATCAGATAAAGAAATTGTTTTACCATAACGTTCCATCTGTATTGTTGATCCTCGTTCAGTCATTACGAACCTCCCTCCTGTGGTTTCTAGTGGATCTCACCATCCAGTTCTCTTAGGTTATTCGACCAGAGGTAGCCTCTACCTTCTTTAACTTGCAAATTCAATTTGAGGTAACAGGGATAGGGGGGTTGTGTGTAAGAGTTTAGCTCGAGAGCTTGAAGCTGACTCAAGCTTGGAAAATGGCCGGCTCAGTTCCGAGCTCGGAACCGATACCCATGCGTAATGACTGAACGAGAATCAACAATACAGATGGAACATTATGGTAAGACAACTTATTTCTTTCCACCTTCATCTTGGTTTTCTTTTTGTTGATAATATTTGAGCTTTCCTTTTTCTGTTTTGTCAGAGGAAGTTACCCTCTGAGTGTGCAGTGGAGGTATTCTGTAATATGAGGTTTTGTAATTTCCATATGATGGAAGGTTCTAGTGCATGTAAATGGGGGTGGGTATGAGTGATAAAAATGCACAATATATAGAGCTATCTTTTGTCATGCTGAGGTATCTGACTTCAGTAATCTCCCCTTCTCTCATGTAAGCTTGTGTAGGAAAATTAGGGATACATTTATTACTGACTCTCTGCTTAAAAAAGGAACAGAAGGGTGATAGTTCAAGTTGTGCTTTCCTGTAGTCAAATGCCCTGCTTATGGCTGTGGTGCGGGAATTATCATTGCAACATCTCTGGGGGGTGTGTTTGACTTTTGTTAGTCTGGTTGGAAGACTGATGTCCCCCTTTGACTTTGTCACATTCTTTCATGAATGTTGTACAGGACCTATTCTGATGTTCAGACGCCTTCCTGTAATTGTAATGAGCTCCCTCACAGGCTAGTCCCACTTGGCTAGTACCCTCTGTTCAGGAGACAGATGCCTTGGAATCTTTTCATCCACCTGAGCTACCATCAACTCAAGCAGATGGGACCTTGGTTTAACATGTAATCCAAAGGTAAACTAAAACTTCAGATGCCCTGGTGATCTGTTAGGTTAAGGCTTCTGTCATTTCTTGTTGGGCATTGCCATTCCGATAACTTTGGTGCTGCTGGAAGTTCTACCCCAGCACCTAGACTTGAGTTCCTGTTGACAATAGGGCCTTCATGCCTTGCATTGGGTGCATCAGGATATTTGTCTCCACCACTTTGAGAAGGTTGGCACACTCCTCTAACTGCATGAGCTCTTAACACAGTTTTTTTAGTGAAGAACACATACTGTATGTTTTGCAAGCAGGCCAGTTCCATGGTATGACGGCCTTTCTTTACCCCAGGCCAGTAATCAAGGAGCCTAAATCCTCACCACTGACACTGGTGAGCGATGGTCACTAAAAACAGGAATGGATTTACATAGTATTTTAAGCTGCAGCTCTCTGCATCAAGCACAGTTTCCCCCAAGGGCACACAGGGAACATGATGTAGACCTGTGACTGGAGACGGTCTCTCCAGATCCCAAGCAAGACTCACTTTGGAGCACTGTGACCCAGTTCCAAGTAGTTGACACACCCAAACCTGGGTATTTGATTTTTCACACACACACACACACACACACACACACACACACATGCACACACCTGGGAAATGCTGGTACAGATGTACTAACTGTATTCCTTCTGTGTAGACTATAAGGTAACTACACTGCCACCAGTCAACCACTTTCAGGGTCTTACAAGTGTATCCAATTATACTGAGTAAAATCAATACTAACAATAGAAGGAAGAGTGCAACCAAAGCAGCCAGGCTTTTCGGAGTGGCCAAGGCATCACTAAAATATGCACAAGTACTCTCAAGACGTTAAACATATTCTCTAAAAGACCAGCCACAGTGAAAGGTATAAAAATATTTAATAAAGTAGAAAACATGAGAATACTAAATGTCTAAGGAAAAACACTAGAGTTTCAATCACAGAAGAAATAAAAAAAATAACACAGTTGGACAGATTCAAACAGATGCAGAAAAAGACTACTCAACTACTCTCACTGCATTTCCTGACTGCCTAAAGAATAACTGTTCCCTAGCTAACTTGGTTATTACAGCAAGGCAAGATTAGATGCTGAGATGGTTACTTCCACAAGGCAAGGTGATGAGCTTACAACTAACTGAACAACAACTGAACTGTGATAACTGTCAAATTATTTTTATATCAGGTTCCAGAGAGAAAACAAACTGCTGTGAGAATTCCATCCACTCAGTGCTGGTTGTAGAATATCCCATTTGTTCACCTGACTGTGGTACAATGGGAGCGCTACAGAATCCTGAAGACCCAAAATCCTGAAAACACACAGGATACCAACACTCACTATATTCCAGCACAAGTACATACAGAAACATATTACCCTTCAACTATATGCAGGGGGGCAAGCCCCCCTGCACCCCCCATGTGGGAGGATTTGCCCCCCATACCCCCTGTTACTTAGATATATCACCTCTGAGGTTGCACTTCACTAAGTGCAATCTTGGAGTTGGTATATTTAAATAGGGGTTGTGGGAGGAGTAGAGGTGCTTGCCCCCTTGCTTATACTTGGAGAACAGTAATATAGTTTGTATTTTGTTTCTGTATGTACTTGTGCTGGAATATAGTGAGTGTTGGTATCCTGTATGTTTTCAGTATTTTGAGATTTCAGGATTTTGGTCTCAGGATTTTGGTCTTCAGGATTTTTGACTTTTGGGATTCTGTAGCGCTCCCAGTACAACACACTCCCAGAGCTATACTACGATCTGTTGCAGTATTTGAAAATTATAGAACAATTTCAAAAACAACTTGTCTTCCCTTCCAGAATTCTTTGTTACACTGTTACATTTTTAACACAAGTATCTGTACAAGTCAGTGTGACAGCCAAGTGACACAAAGCCTTTCACAAAACTCCAGCCAGCTATGCTGGCATATGTTACACATGCAATACCCTATTCTCCCAAGCATAGATGGCAGTCCCTCACATCATCACACATGGCTACAAGAAATAAACCCTTGAATACAGTACAGATGAGCGTGGGTTTGATTAGTAGCCTAATCATTGGAGGTGTTCTCCCGGGGGCACAGGAGTGATGAGATGGTTCCTGTTCACCTTTATAGTGTTGGAGGGTTGAGGGGTTTTGCTGAGTTGCAGGCTTCATTGAAGAGTCATGGGAGACACCAGGTATCAGTGGGAGATAGTTACTTTGAAGGAGAATTGTGCATATTTAGGGGGATGTTGGTTGTGGAAGTGGATGTCATAATCTTGCAGAAGCCAATCCTATTCTGACCTGGGTATTGGGTAAGCACATATGTATGGCAGAGACAATAGGGCTAAAAATGGAACAAACTCTGCTGCCCTTTGAATGATGGTATTCCTCTTTGCACTTGGTTCTTGCTCCTACATGGCCAGGAAGGAAGGCCCATAGGACTTTTCCCTCAGGGTAATGAGTGGAACCAGTAAGATGTGTAAGCGGGATGCTTGATCAGTGGAGTCAGGAATGAGTTTTTGGAAGTAGTGCAACAAGGCCACGTTTAAAAAAAAAAAAAAAAAGCTTTGCGGGTTCCAGATGTTCATGTCCAGCCAAGGTAAGCCAATATCCAGGTTGTCGAAAGCAGTTGACAAAATTGGTTACCAACCACTGTGTGTTGCATGCAGCTGCTCATATGTGGTTACTGAAAGGTCCGACTCTTCGGTGTAATTGCATGTCTGGTTTTGTGCTGCTGTTAAGGGGACACTGGACTCTTAATATATAAATAATCAAGATGGTTCTGCTCATTACCTCTGTTTTGGCTATGTCCCTTCTATTGTGGCATCTTAAACTCACTATGTGGAACTGGACACAAGAGCACGCATGTGATACACAATAGCAGTTAGTGACATTAGTCAGTGTTATCAAATCATCTAGTGGCTAGCCCTGGCACTGCACACAGTCTCTGATCCATGCTCTATCTAGAGGTACTGTGCACCACAGTTGATGCCTAAAGCAATTTGTCAGCACAACTATTCTCCCTTGAGAGGCATCAATTAGTCTGTGCGGCTGCCTAAGACTCCATTCTGTCTTGGGGAGCCCTCTATTGGCATACCTTTCAAGGTCAACTGTGAGGTAGAAATGCTGAACTCTGTTTTTAAGAGGTGTAAGTATCCCTGCAGAATTGCAGGGAAAGCATACAAACTCCAGACGGGAGTATCAGGAGGTTAGAACCAAACCCTGTGTCTTGTGCTGGGAATGTGAAGTCTTTAGCCATTATGCCACCGGTGTTCTTGAGGTGGTGGAGAGGAAGTGCCTAAGACAGCTGGTAGGATACACACTGTGGGACAGATGAAGTGATGACATCAGTGCAGAGGCCAATGTAATTAAATGTTGTGAAAGTCAAATAAGAATGGATTGCAATGGTTGGGTACATGTGCAGGAAAGCAGATGATCTGTTGATCTGGCAAAGATGGCAAGGCAAGAGGAAAAGGCAGTGGCCAGACAAGAGATGGATAAGTTGTGAGAGAGAAAAACTGCGAGTCAGGCATGATTATTGAAGACATGAGAGCGATACCAAACTGGGAGAACTGGAAATTGCTAATGTGATGCCCCTTACCCATGCAGTAAAAAGTGAGGATAAGTGTCTTGACAATAACATGTCATCTGATGTCTTCAGTGCAAGCACCCATACATCAAAACATGCTTGTTCTTGGGTTACTAGCAAATGTTTGTGTACATTTCCTAAATGGTAATCGAAATCTGCTGCTACATTGATATGCCTAGCACCTTGAAAGGGCCAATGTTTGCAAGCATTACTAGTTACGTGCACATAACACTTTAAAACTTGCATGGGCAGAGCAGTCATTAGCCCCTGTTGCAGAGATATTGAGTTGCAGTGTAGCACTGCCCACCCAAACACACCTGGCTTTGTGCAGGCTCCTGTGACTGACAAGGTGGAGGATATAAGGAAGAAAGATCTGCAATGTAGAGACATGCCAGTCCAGGTTATTCAGAAAACTATGCAGGCAATGCAGCTGGAGATGTTCCAGGTGATACCAAGCTAAGCTTGCCTCACAAAAACAGTAAATCATGCTACAGCACAGAATACAGCTTCGCTGCAGTAAAATAAACCACCCTTAAGGATGTCATAGCTAGGGATGATTGATTTATGCTGCTTGTTTTTTTTTTTCATTTTCCTGGGATGTTTCATTTGACTGTGTGTGAAGAATTCCATGAGGTTTCTTGAGAGTTTTTTCCTGTAACGGCATAGTGCATTCATGAATATCACTCACCTCAGACATTCTCTTGATCTTGTGCATTTTTACCTTGCCAGGATCAGCAACACTCCACTTTACTAGTGATTGAGGTTTGCAGATGGTGAGTCAGAGAGCTGCCATAGCTGCTCCAAGTGATGGTAGTTGTCCTATTGTGGCTCTGCTTTATATGCCATCATTTTCTGTAGGCTGTGCCTGACCTTTAGGATCTTGTCCACACAAGGCCCTCAGACAGCAACACCCCCCCCCCACCTGCTTTTACCCCACCACCACTCAGTCTGGCAATTACTTCCTAAGCCCCGGTCAGCAATATGAAGTGGGCAGCTTCCACTAGCACATTCCCACACCCTCCTGTCTGAAGAGAGATGAGTCATGGGAACACCTCTTTCCCCTGCCAGCATCCTGCAAAGCACCATGCAAGCAGGCTAATTGAACACAAGTCACCTATCTCAGTTAAGGTTTCACCTCTGTAGGCCATCTGGGCTAGTGCTACTGATTTAGATATGGAGGCAGTGGGTTATGTAATGGAAAAGGAATATTTTGAGGGGAACAAACTGCTGATTTGGAGCAAGGTCACCATGATGTTTAATGTTAGCTATGCAGAGAGTTCAGTAAGGCTTTGAGACTGAATGTGAGTAATGTGACCAAGTCTCATGGCAACCCCTGATGAGTTGGAGAATCTCTTAGTTATATTTGATGTCTACATGAAAATGCTCAAAGTTGCCAGCATTGACAATACTGAGTCCAGCAGGAGGCAGTGGAACTTGTTGGGTACCAAATGGCAGAGATTCAACAGATGGCTACAACTGCAGTTAATTAATTCAGTCACATTAAGACCTATCTTATTTCTAGACTATGAGATAAAGCCTAAAAAGGAATTTAAGGCTGTATGATTTCTTGGTGGGAAAAGAAAAGTGATTTGTTAAGGCTGTATGAAAGCTAAAGTGTCGGTGCATATGTTACACTGCCATAAAGGCTGTGGACTTGAGAAAAAGAAGAGCTGTGTAAATTTTGGTATTTGGGTAGAAAATTAGCTGTGGTAGCGAGAACAGTGTTTATGGCACCACCCTATCCACATGTATATACTTTACATGAAATATTATATGATTGTTTTACCTTTCCACCCCTAAACTTCATACAGGCTACAGTAGACTCCCTCTTATTTGGTCTTGCTGGGACCAGACCTTAGGCTGGATAAATGAATGGCTGGTTAATAAGAAAATGCATCTAATTAGGTTATAAATCAGCTAGAATAACAGGATTTGTGTTGGTATGCATTTTTCAAATACATATGAAGTCTAAAACTCAAATGTCTGTCATTATTTAGCCCAGAGGAGACGGAAGTGTTCTTTTCTGTTGTCTTTAGCTAGGGCTATGGCAGAAATTTGTTGGCTGGTTAAAGAGGCCAGATAAGAGGGAGTCTACTCTTTCACACACGCACACTTCAGATCTTTAGTTGAGTTGAATTCAAGAACCAGATACATTGTGAACCTTTTTTTTTTATCTTCTCATTATTTAATGCTATTTCCTGTTATACTACTAAGCTGTGGGTATAATGGATTTTGGATCACTCTGCTACCCTGGTTAAAAAAGTATAGTAAATAATTGAACATAGTTTGCAGTGTAATTCAGAGATGACTTCAAGGCACTATTTCACTTTGTTGAAGCAGTGGGGGACTATAATCATAATGAGGTTTAAGATACTGTTTCCTGCATTAATGAATGTTAAGTGGAGGATGGAGAAGGAAAAATCTAGTTCCACAAAAATTATTGCACTGTTTGTAACAGTGACTCTTTGTACAAGATGGGTGTGTGATCATTTGCAGAAGTGAAGTTCAGTGGATTGCAAGAGTTGAAGGGTTGAAGTGAAATTCAAGTGTGTTTGAACTTTTGAGTGTGTCATGAAGGTTAAAAACAAAAGTGATATACTTACCATAATGATAGATCTGTGTTGTCTATCTGATTCACCCTGTGGGTTATCTGATCTGAGACTGGACATATACCTCAAGAAGCTCACCATAACAGTGGGAGAAGGAGGGAGGGAAGGTTGAACCAAATGGAATGAGAGAACACCAATCTATCGTTATGGTTAATTACATAACTTTTGTGTCTGATGCTGTGATTCCCCATCCCACAGGGAGACCTGGAGCAAGGATAAGGAAAGGATATACAGTGGAACCAGAAAACTGAAGCTCTGACTGAATATTCATTTTGTGTAAGGACACAGAGGGTGAGAGGGCCTGGCGCTAGCATGTGAAAAACTCACATCCAGTGCAACAACAAAAAAAAACTGTAGAAGTACCCATAGCTGTGGTAGAATGACCATTCGGCATTTCCTGTAAAGGCTTTCTTTTAAATTAGACCCAAAAGAAATACAATCAGATAGTCACTTGGAGTAAGTAACCTTAGACATAGTGGTATGCCCAACTGCCCTTATGAGAGGGGAAACATTTTAAAACTTTCTGAAAGATTTTGTTCTGTCCAAGTAAAACCTCCATTGTCTGTGAACATCAGATAAAAAAAAAAAATTAAAAATCACTATGAAGGTTGGTGGGGTTGTGGTGCCCACAAGCAAACATGAAGTAAAGCATGAATGGAGAAGGTGGAAGCAGGGTCCTGACAGGGAGGGATATAATAAAGGTACTATTATGAGAAAAAGCCTTTTAAATTGACCTGCCTAAGTAAAGTTGTCCTTATCAGTGTAGCCAAAAAAAAATGCCAGCCAATTGCAATTTTTAAATAAAACTGAGGAGCAAAGAAAACAATCTGTTAGGAAAACTAAAATGACCTCCAAAAATGAGCCAGCTATCCAGTGCATTATAAAGGGGTTTATACCTAGTTCCATAAGTTTGTTGACAATGCCTGAGTGGGTGTATTGTATTCTAAGAAAACAAAATGGTCTTGTTTTGCTGCTTTTGGACCCACCAGGTCTCTCTAAGTGAGCAGAAGAGGAGGTGTAGCCCCTTGCCTTTGCTTCAGGCTTCTCAGGCTTCTCAGGCCCAGAAGCTCTGTCTAAGCCTGCCTCTCTTTGACAATTTATCACCTTTTCTAATGCTACCTCAGAGGCTTTTTCTTCCTCAGGCTTCTGAAAGATGCCTGCCTTCACTTGCTCCCCTATGCCTCACTTCTTTTCAAGGTTTTATCTTCCACACTGTCTTCCTCTCAAACTTTCAGAGTTCTCTTGCTTTTGCTTCTAGGCCCTCTGCTTCTTTGTCCCATGGTATTTCTAAAATGCCTGAATCTTGTAATTACCCTTTTGCAGGCTTCAAGGCATTTAGATGTTTCATACTGTTTGAAGAGAAGGACATAGACTGTTATGGTAAGATTTTACACAACAAATGATTCCAAGATGGCCACCTTCCAGCCAAATGCAACCAAATTGTAAGTAAATGAAGCAAAAATCAACTTTCTAAAAGCATTCAATGAGATCCCTCAAAATAAACAAAATGTAAGTAATAATTTTTTTTTTCTTCTCTACATTTAAAATGTGCTAAAATGTAAAATGACCTCTCAGCGGCTGAAGTCTCCTGCATCTTTTGGTTCCAGACTCTACCTGCTAGCGGTTCTGACTGGAACCCGATAAAGGCAATATTGATCAATGGGAATAAGAACTTCCAGAGCCTTCAGACCACAAAGAGGCAGAGCCTTTTCTTTGGAATCGATACATTGACTCTCCCCTTCTTGAATCTTCAAACCGGCGCAGTCACTCCCCTTCACTCCTCGATCCTCCCAGGCCAGATTCTCTCGGCGTGAGAGAGTGGTCAGTGATGAGTTGCTAAAGTCGCAAAAGGCACTTGCGAATGTTGTCCAACCCTCAACAGGTGTCAACTCCGTCCCTCAACAGGTGTCAGTCCACTCCACTTATCGAGCTGGAGTTCGTTGAGTCAGTGCTGAAGACCGTTGTCGATAACTCTCTCACCGCTGGTGATGTAACCTCTCTCTCCTTCGTTCTGTAGATGGCTCTGTCCGTGCGAGGAAGTCCTAAAAGCCGGGGGCTCCTCATCCTCATCTGCTCAGGTGGACCCTTGTCCCCTTGTCTGACCCCTCCTCTCCCCTCCGGCACCCAGGTGACTCGGCTCACTACATTGTCCTTGTCCTCTGTCTCCTTGGTGGGGAAGGATTCTGTTTCTAACACTTACGAAACACTTAACAGTCTGTAAATCACAAACAAAGCCAACACACAACCACCAGTGTCGTCTTTATTGCGATCTGGTACCTCGGCCCTTCCTTCCGTCAAAGGGATCACGAATACAAAGTGATCAGCACTAATTATTCAATTAACTTCATAAATTGATTCATTAATCGTATTTTAAAGTTGATTACACAGTGTTTTTCTTATATATATATAAAAAATATATATTATTAGAACTAAAATCCCTTCAAGTCAAATGTGCTTATGCTATAAGATTACACATACTATAAATCAAATATATGAATCAAATGTATTTCCATACTGCATAAATACCTTCAAATCACTTGTTCTTTTGCTTTGAAGTAACACATGCTGTAGATTATATATATTTTTTTCTTCACAAATTACATAAATTCTCCTACTACATACTCAAATGCACATAATTATTAATATAAAAAATACAGATTAATTGTATCAAAAGATAATTATCAGTTATAATCTGAGCATAAAATTCTTGCTAGTATAAACAGTAATATTATCTCATAATGCTAAACAATACATAAGTTATAAATTTTATTCTTTAAATACTTAATTCTAAATTCAATCCATAAGGTTTAAGTGTATTAAATTTCAAAATCATCCTTGTCTCCAATTCAAGTAATTTTTGAGTAAAAACTCCCCCACCTTCACAATTAAATGGTTTACCCAAAACACAAAACTTCAAACTGCCAGGGTCACCATTGTGTTTTTCCAAAAAATGCTTGGCCACAGGACAAAGTTCATTTTTGTTTCTAATATCTTTTAAATGTTCCAAGATACGAACACGAACCATTCTTTTTGTTTGTCCTATGTACCAAGTATTGTTGCAAGAGCAACCTAGAATGTATACCACTCCCACTGATTTACAATTAAATCGATATCTCGCTGAGAAGGGCACACCATTGATGGTTATATTACTGATTCTTCCACAAATACTACATTGACCACATGCATAGGTACCTACTATAGTATTCCCCCTTTCCTCTTCACCTTTACTAAAAAAGTTATAATTTAATAACTCCTTCAAATTTTTCCCTCTCTTGTAAGAAAAAATTATCTGTTTAGGAAACATGAAACCTATATTCTCATCCTCATATCATCATCACTTGAAGGATTCTGATTTCCTCTGAACCGGAGCCTTCTCTGCATCGTTGCAGGGATGCCTTTGTTGTCAGGAGTGTGCTGACCACTGAGTCAGCTCCATTATTGGCCCCACCGGCCCTGTCCCCTGTAGTGCCTGTGCCAACCTCTGCTCCTCCAGACCCCAAGTGTGGGGAACCAGCGCTCCAGGGCACCCCATTGGGCGTTTCCTCTTCTTTTGAGGCCTCCCCTAATCATTCAGAGGAGCCCCTCTTGTAAGAAATGCAAGAGGAAGCACATTGACTCCCCCGAGTCTGTCACTTCTGATACAGACTTAGATTCGGAAGGGTCCCCGAGATCCCCCTCTGAAGATGTTTCCTTTTCAGACATCCTAGAAATACTTAAGCAGAGGGGGAACTGGAATCCCCTAGCCCCTACCGAGGATGAGACTGTATTCCCGGATGCGTTCGGTTCCCGACCTTCCACCTCCTGGGTTTCTCCACCTTTCGATTCACTTATGTCAGTGGTGGCTCGAAAGGCTTGGTCAACTCCGGATACAGTGGAACCAACTCCGAGGAGACCTGGCAAGTTCATCACAGCACTCCATGATAAGCAGTTCCTTACCAAAGGTGTTCCTGTTGATGCCATGGTGGTAGCAGCAGCCACCAAAAAAGAGTTATCGGAGACCTCGTCGTCTGTCCATCCTCCTAACAAGAAGTCTAGGACCATGGACAGATTTGGGAAGTGAATGTTTGCTTCAACTATCTTTTCTATGAGGTCACTGAACTACTTATGCCATTTTACCCGGCTTCAGAGGGATCTCCTTAAAGAGCTTGGAGATACCCTTCAAGATCCATCAGCTGAGGGGGCTCAAGCTGAAGTGGCTTCCCAGCTAGCGACACTTAATTCTGTAGTCAACTTTTCCATGAGGCTCATTTCCTATGCAGCCGATGGTGTGAGTAGAGCCGCAGGTACGGGTGTGGCCCTTAGGAAGCATGTCCAAAAGTAGTAGAATAATAGATACTGCTACCATCCAAAGGTCTCCTTCCAGAAATATCTCACCTAATGTACAAAAACAGCAGGAAAAGACCACCACGACGAAATAAAACCATAAACTGATTTTAATTTGAAAAACAAGTGCTTTCACATGTATAAAAACACGCTTCCTCAGGTTTTAACAACAGTGAATCTCAAGGATTATAAATACATATCAAATCTAGAGCTCATAGGTTAATAGATTAATAGAATAATAGACTGATAGATTAATTGTTCCTACAAATAGTAGGAGCAAATAAATGACTCATTCAGTCTTACTCCTTAAAAACAAAGCATAACAGCGCCTTAATTTCATAACATTACTCCAGTAGTAGAGTAATTAGGAGGCATGCATTGATGTGGCTGTGTAATTTTGCGGAACCCTTTAGAGCGTCATTCACCAACATCCCCTTTGATGGTTCCTTTCTTTTTGGACCAGAGGTGAAAGACACTTTGACTAGGTGTGAGCAAGAAGGCAAGACTCTCTCTGCTGTGGGAGTCTGTTTTTCCACTCCTTGCAGACCATACCCCAAGGGTCAGAAGAGTGGTAAAATGTGGTTCTGAAAAATCTCAGGGAGCCTCGCCTGACACGCGTAGCGAATTTTCCTCCAGGGTCAGAGGGGGAAACAACAGATGCCGTCGCTCTTGTGGCAGAGGGGGTCCACAGAACCAGGGCAACAGAGAATCTTTCAGGTTGCCCGACTGCCCACCTCTGGAGGCAGTCGGGGGAAGACTTTCACTGTATCCAAAAGCCTGGCAGAATTTAACACAAGACAAATGGGTACGGTCCATTATATCCGGAGGTTACAAAATTCCCTTCTCTCACCTCCCCTTAGCGTCAAGGAAATCTCTTCCAGATGTTCCACCCAATCTGTGGGACCAAGCAGTCATAGAAGTTTCAAAACTGCTAGAAAAAGAGTCATCCAGGAAGTCCGGGCAGACCAAGACGGGTCCGGAACTTACTCAATGTTCTTTTTGGTACCAAAAAAGATAGGGGACTGGAGACCGATTCTGGATCTCAGCCAACTAAACATGTCTGTTCAAAGAACAAAGTTTCGGATGGTCACGCTACAGTCCATTCTACCCTTTCTGGGTCAGGACAATTGGATGTGCTCCATAGATCTTCAGGATGCGTACTACCATATCAAAATGGATAGGTGCTCCAGGAGATTTCTTCGCTTCTGGCTGGGAGCCAGTCATTACCAGTTCAGGGCTCTGCCCTTTGGTCTCACCACAGCCCCCAGGGTGTTCAAATGTATGGCCGTGGTCACGGCTTACCGAGACGTCTAGGATTCCAGGTGTTTCCATATCTAGACGACTGGCTCCTCACTGCCACTATCAGGCATCAACTTATGCAAGCCAGGGACTACACAATTACAGTCTGTTCTCATCTAGGAATTACAATAAACTTTGAAAAATCTGCCTTGTTGCCCTATCAATCTATCACCTATATAGGAGCAGACTTAGACACAAGGAACATGTCTGCAAGGCTACCGCCAGAAAGGGTGTCTACAATTCGCCAGCAAGTATAAATTCTAATGAGGAGCACAAGAATCTAAGTCAGGTTCGTCCTTCAAACTCTGGGTTTCATGGCAGCTGCAATTCTTCTAATCCCACTGGCCCTTTTTCACATGAGGATCCTTCAGTGGCTTCTGTTTACACAGTGGTCTTTCCAACAGCTGCCCATGTCTCACATGATCATGATTACAGAAGCATAGAAAAGGCACCTTTCCTGGTGGATGGTCTCCCCACTAGTGACTCAGGGCGGACCCTTCATTCAGCCCCCTCCGGTTGCCACAGTGACCACAGACGCCTCCCTGAGAGGGTGGGGGGGGCATTATCAAGGCAGGACAGTCCAAGGCACTTGGCAGCCTCACGGGTACCATCTGCATATAAATGTCATAGAAATGAGAGCTGTGCTCCTAGCGTTGCAAGCTCTTCAATTCTCTCTCCCTTCTGGGACCATTGCAATCCAAACGGACAGCATGTCAGTGGTGTGGTACATCAACAGGCAGGGCGGAACCAGGTTCTACCCCGTATGTCAAGAAGCACTCAGACTCTGGCAGTGGGCGATTTCCTCCCAACGATTTCTGATTGTGACAAACATCCCTGGGAGGTCCAACATCATAGCAGACAGGCTCAGCAGAGCTATTCTCATGCCTCACGAGTGGTCTCTGAATCAGGTAGTCACGGATCTTATCTTCCGCAAATGGCGACAGCCTTGCTGTGATCTGTTTGCCGCCCCCTTCAGCAGCAAATGCAGCAACGACTTCTCCCTTCTTCCACTTCCACGTCACACACCCAGAGACGCTGTAGTCCACGATTGGCCTCAGGGACTTCTTTATGCCTTTCCCCTGATTCCAAAACTCATACAGAAAGCAATATCGTTGGGCTGCAAAATGATCCTCATTGCCCCCTCGACAGATATGGTTTCCGTTCCTGCACCATTACCTTCTCGATCAGCCCTGGACTCTGGATCCGATTCCAGACCTACTGATTCATTAGTCAGGCAGGCTGCATCAATCCCTCCAAACACTCCAGCTCACAGCTTGCTTGCTCCACTTCCAACCTTAGCCAGGCTTCCCAGCATTTCCCCGGCCTTACGAGAGATTGTCTCCTCTCACAAGTCCACAACTAGAAAAACTTATGCTAGCAAATGGAAACGTTTTTCTTGTTGGGCAGAGGCTAGGAACGTAGATCCCTTCTCTGCCCCAGTCCACGAAATTTTGGAATTCCTAGCACAACTTTTTCATTCTGGGTCTGCTTCTGCTACAATCAGGGTTTAATTGGCGTCCATTTCTAACTTTCATGTTGGGTTGTCAAATTCAAACATTACGTCTCAAGCTCTGTAAAGCTTTTTAAGAGGGACTACTCTCCTTAGACCTCCAGTGAGAGATCCCCCTCCCCCATTGGACCTTAATTTGGTACTAACCTCCTTAATTCTGCCCCCCTTTGAACCAGCAGTGTCCTGCTCCATTAAGTTTCTATTTTGGAAAACACTCTTTCTGGTAGCTATTCAGCTAGACACATCTCTGAACTTCAGGCATTATGTGTTCGTCCTCCATACTTGGTTTTTCATAAGGACAGGGTTGCTTCAATGTTAGGAAGATGTATATATTACTTGCCTACTGGTTTAATCCTTCTCTTTCAGAGGGTAGTGGGAAGAGGTTAGGCACTAGGGAATTTTAGAAAGAGCATTAGGTCATCAACCTTTATGTTATTTCTCAACACACATCAATCACTGTTTGCAGTGCTTTTCCACTGACCCCTCTTATAGCACTCAGATAACTCGGTTACAGGGCTTTCAAATTAATTATCAGCTAAGATGATTAACATTGCCTCATGGGAATATAAATGTCTTACAAAACATTAAAAAGAAAATGGTAATTATGCACCTCGTACACAAATCGAAGTCAGATAGAACCTTCTTGAAGGAAACTCCTATGACTATGGTACAATGGGACAAGGGCAGAAAAAAACAATGGATTCAACAAAGCATAGCAGAAGGGGACAGTACTTCATCAAGAGGGACAGCTATAATAGTTTAAAAAAAAAAATCTTTTAAAGGAAACATAAAAACCTAGTATTGATACAAAAGGTAGATGGTGTTATTTCACTTGCTCACACCCAGCACACAAAAAAAACTTTATTACTCTGTAATGTATGTAGTCCTTGCAACTATCAGCTGGATTTTCTAACTTAAATATACATCTTGTTACTAAAGCACCCAAACCATTTGTTAACAGTTGGTGGAGATTGGAACATAATAAATCCATCCAAAGATAGATCAAATAAAAATAATCGCCTCAAGCCACAACTTTTCTGTCAGAATTACTTGAAGACTTCAACCTTATAGATCCCTTAGAACTCAACACAAACAGTCTTAGTAATAGATAAACATATGTCTCCCCATACCATTAGACCTGGTCAAGAACTGACATCTTTCTAATTTCTCAAAGCATTGCTATGTATGAAGTACAGTATAACTCAGAACCTAGATCATTGTCAGATCACTCAAAAATAAATATGACAATAACACAAACTAAAACTGGAAATACCACCCTCAATGCTTCAAACTGGACTTTAAACTGAAACCTGCTGAAAATTAAAGAAGTGGAGCAAGAAATTATAAACTCTCTAATTCAATTAAATGAAAACCTTGCAAAAAATGATACTCCTTTAGATATTCAATGGGCAGCCTTTAAATCCACAGCTAGGGGTACCCTTATTCAAAAAGCATCATTTTACAAAAAGCAAAAACGAGAAAATATAAGTAACCTAGAAGGTAAACTAAGACAAATTGAACTAGAATTACAAAGAAATCACTTCTATTCTTGAGAAACAAATGGCAAGTATACAAAACAATTAAATGAGATCATAATGCAACAATATGCATTTTCAGAACTAAGATTGCTACACAAATATGCGGAATGGGCTCAGACCCCTTCCAAAATGTTAGCGAGACTTATAAATGTCAGGAATCCTAGATGTAAAATACAAGAAGTAAAATACAAAGACAAAACCTATAGCTCAGATAATGAAATAGGGGCTTTTGAAGAAATATTCCAAACCATTTACGGTCCACATGATCATATACATGACATATTCCAAACCTTTGCGGATAACTTAGAATTCCCTCAGATTAATGAATCACAATCTAATACTCTCAAAAGTCCATTAACAGAACAGGAAGTAAAAAAGGCTATTGAGAGGCTAAAACCTGGGAAAGCTCCTGGCCCTGATGGGTATGTGGCTGAATTCTATAAACATTTTAAGCAACAACTAACACCAATACTTTTAAAACTTTACAACTTTATAATAGAAGTTGGAATGTCAGACCTTTATCTGAACAACTCTAAAACAATAATTATCCCAAAACCAAATACAGACTCCACAAATCCTAACTACTATAGACCCACAGCTCTGATAAATATAGACTTAGATATTGTCAAAAATTTTAGCACACAGGATACAGAAAGTAGCTCCAGTAATTGCACCTGAATAGCTAGGCTTTGAATCAAAGATAAGTATGGGACATCACACAACCATAGATGCCCTATCCCACCTATGTGTCAGGGACAAATCCCCAAATTACACTTTCAATGGATGCAACAAAAGCATTTGGTAGTCGATCAAAAATTCCTCCTCTCTATACTTTTTCAATTTGGTTTCCCAAATGAATACATAAACATGATCAAAATGCTATACTGTAAAGCAACTACAACTCTTTAAACAAGAAAACAGCTAACCCAATACAAATTATTAATGGCACCAGACAGAGATGCCCACCCTCACCATATCTGTTCAATTTCTGTATAGAAGCATGATTACTAATCACTCCGAGAACATATCACCTTATTTCAGTATCTAAAACCCAAATAAAATTTGCAGCTTTTGCAGACTATCTCAGTATCTATTTCCAGTATCCCAACACTGATTTAAATAAAATTTTATTGTCCACTGATAAGCCTTCTCTAGTATCAAATTATGCAATCAATCCCAATAAGTCAATTATATTTCTAATCCAACCCCCTGGGACATAAGGAATTTTTATTTTTACGTAGACTCATGTTAAAGTGCAATATACTCGGAGATATTTAGGTATAATTTTCAGTCATACACAATCAGATATGTTCAATAGTATAGCTAAAATGTGGACAAATATAGTAGGTAGCATTAACAAATGAGAAAAGCTTAAACTGTCTACCTTATCAAAAGCCTCAGTTGTCAAAATGAACATACTGCCTAAGCTCCTATACCATTTGAATGCCACTTTCATGAAAATTCCAGTTAACCTTCTTCAACAAGATAAAAGTTTGACTAGCAAAATGTATATGGTACCCAAAAAGTACAAGAATTAGCTACAGTAAATTAATACCCCCAAAAGAAAAAGGAGGTCTAATCCTTCCTAATTTTCAACTGTGTTACAAAATTATTAATGCTAGTCGCATCATGCAAATAACTATGACCCAACAAGTAATGAATGGTGCCCAGTATGGATTAAATTATTCCACCAAAACTTCATGACATCTATAATTGACCCAAAAACAATTCCCTTCATTAATCAAGAAACTCTTAAGACTACAAATATTCACCCAATTTTAATTAATAGATCAAGAAGTTAATATCAATAAATCTAAAAGATGCGATTATTCTACAACCAATTCATAGCAACCCTGATATAAAGCTAGCAGTCTCTATGGTAAACCTGGATAAATGCCCATTAATAAACTATACAGTATGGGACTTCTACCAACTACAAAACCTCTCATTGGAAAACATCAAGAACCTAATTAGAGCAAGCAATAATTATAAGGTGATAATTAAATCATATAGTTAGTACTATAACCAAAGATATCATTGTAAATGAGCAAGATATCAAACTAGCGCAACAAATCCAACAATTACTTTTATACAAAAAGAAAATTATCTCAAATACATATAAATCAATAGTAAAAATTAAATATCAAAATACAATACTGTTTTCAAAGTTCTGGGAAGGAAAGGTAGTATCAGACAATCAGAAGGAATTAGTTGTTAGAATTACTGTGAAACTGACGCCATATAAATTAATTTACACCCAGATTATGATCTTCAATAATGCATATCATGCACCTGTACACCTTAATAAATTCAAACCATCTAAGTCACCCTATTGTCCTTTTTGCCCTAATAAAGAGGCTGACATCCTCCGCATATTCAGGAGCTGCAAAACAGCTTATAAACTATGGTGCTCACTAAGACTTCTCAGAGAAATCAGGTTATTCAAAATTCACTTTGTCCTCTGAGACAGCAATACTGCATATATTCAAAAGTAAGAATAATAGTTTCTCCAAACACACAACAATAACACTATGCACCTTATTAAAATTTTATATAGCAAAAAAACTGGTTGGACAGATCCAAACTATTCTGGTCAGAATACAAAAACATGGCCAAAAACATATTTTGGCTAAGAAGCTTTATACAAAAAGCCAAAAGAACCAAACATAGTATCAAAACTACTGCAAAGCAATAAATATTTTATCATAAATGGCAAGCACTGTTAATTGCACATAGTAAACACAACTCTGAGTTGAGAGTACTAACACCATTAACTAAGGTGACATTCTTGTACATGTGTAAATAGAGTATAGTAGAGTGGACTGTTAACTTTAGGTAGGTTGGTGTTGTGCCTTCAGTTGTACTCTCATTTGTAACCAGAATATACAAGTGAACTGTTATAACAATGTTCTGTCCATGACATAACAGCATAGCTTCATAGTAATCCAAAGTGCAATTAATCTTAGCTTGTTTGCATTTCTGTAGTAGAAATGTGTAATACCTAATTTAAATAACCTGCTAAATGTTAAGCACTATGTAACATCAGCTATTTCATATGTTTTGTGACCCTGTTGCTCTTTGTTTTGCATTCTATATATGAAAAATACTCAAAAGATATTCGATAAAAGATTTTACACAACTGTACTTTCTCTGTTTTGCCACTTGGTCTTTCTACAGCCCTGAGGTTATTGTATATCTAATCCCCATCATAGCCTTTTGCAGACTTCTTGGTGTTCAGATTTTTCCTTATTTGGATGACCACCTTATTCAAGCAAATTCTCATCAGGCTGTCTTACATGACTTATAATTTAAAATGCTCCTACATTGAAGAGTAGGCTTCACTCTAAATCTAAAATTCAGTCCCGAGTCTTCCTCGGATCAAGTTTACTTGCATTGCAGAATTCAGATTCTTGTGATAGCTTTCCTTCCTCCTACCAAGATTCTCTTTTTGAAAACTTTTTCATTACCATCTTCATTTGCATAAGACCTCAGCAAGAGAGTTTCTAAGAACCTTGGGGTTCATGGCATTCACTATCCCAAAGGTTCCATTTGCTATATGAGGAGGCCTCAGTTGTATCTGAAGGCTATTTGGCTTCAACATTGCCTTCCTCTGGATTTCCATATTCCTCTTTATTTTACTTATTTTACATTTGTTGGCCTGGATAGTCTAACTGGATTTATGTCCATTTTCAGTAGAGTCCCGGAGAGATATGCTCCAAGAGATTAGTAGACTACTAACATACAGGTACTAGTTGTTATACAGTTAAATACTGCAAATTTTAAACTGTTCAGGAATCTTCACAGTTTATACAAAAAACATGTTGCAAGCATTAGATAAGATATTTTAGACTTCATGTACAAGACTTCATTAGTAACTAGAAAGTAATTGTTAAACAAATACATATTTCAAGTTTCAACAGTTCAGCAATGCTCACAGTTTAAACGATACTTGTTGCCTGCCTTAGTTAGGATGCTTTAGAATTATATGCAGAAGAATTTAACTAGGTATTTTAAGTTATCTCTATTAGGATAAGATATGTTTTGCCAAAGATAGGCCTTAATCTAAAAAGACACAGTTAGTGCAGGAATTGGGTCTTAAGAGAGGGTATTTGGGATATAGTATGAGATTAGTCTGGATTTGTACAGGGACATAACCAATGGGTTTTAAGATAGAGTTTCAGATTGTGTTTAAAAAGTGTAAATGAAGACAGTGATGTAACCTTTTACCTCTTACCTTGCTTAAAGTAATTTCTTGGATTAACCAGATTTTGTTAAATTTAGGTCTTTCTTTTCTCACTATTCCCACCACTCAAGGGTTGTATTACAGGTGCTTTGGGTTTAGCCTGGGTTGTGGGTTTTTTTTTCCAAAAACAGCAGTGGTCTAGGGAGTTTGGACCCCTCAGGAGCTGAACAAGCACATCAGTGTCAAGGAAATGAAGGCTTGATTCTGGTTCTTCAGGCCCTGTATTACCTTGTGTCTCCTGTACAGACAACACAATTGTTATGTGGCACATAAACAAAGGGGGGACAAAGTCTTACTACCTTTACAGGCTAGTCCTCATAGCTTGGGAATTTGCTATTCACCACCAGTTAATTCTTTAGGCAGCTTATTTTCTATCAGGAAATAGTGTAGTGGTGGTTGCTTTCAGCTTATCCAGGACAGACCCTCCTGAGTGGATGTTACACAGAGTTTTTCCTGGCCATTCACCAATGGTGCACTGCCTTGCTAACTAGATGCCATGTCTTTTTCTTGGAGAGGAATGAATGTATGCATTTCCTCCTCCTTTTCTGTTGCCAAAGATCCTTCACAAGATTGTTGGACAGGCTCAAAATCTTACAGGTGACACCCTTTTGGCTCACACAGCACTGGTTTCTCCTTTTTCACCTGGCCAAGGGCAAGTATCGCAAGTTACCCCCCCCCCCCAATCCCGATCACCTTGCACAAGACAAGGGCTCTCTCATTCTCCTTCGTCTTCTCACCCTGCAACTGGCTGTTTGGGTGGTAAGGTTTTGTTTCCTTTCTAGTTTTTCTGAGGAGGTTCTTTGGGTTTTGCACGAGACATGAAAGCACACTACTAGAAAATCTTGTGTAGCTAAATAGAAAACATTTACTACTTTGTGCTTTAAGAATGAATAGGACCCACTTTCTGTGGGAATTCCTACTGTTGTCCTTATCACTGTTGCAGCATTCTTTATAACAGGGATACCCTGTAGTGGATAGCTAAACTTCTGACCTGAATACCAAAGCCTTTACATCTTTCAGGCACCATACCTCAGTCATATTTCCTATGTCCAAGGTTTAAGTTACATATGTGACATATGATCACCTAATCCTTAGAACTACTTTGTCACCATTCTTGAATGCTGCCTTTAAATTCTGTATGCAAGATATTCATCATGATGGTTTCCCTACCAAGCCTTCTCAAGATAAGTACTCGGCTGGGAGTTTTCTCCTATTTTTATTTCTTTATTAGCTTTTTCCATTTTTACATGTCATCCATGAATTGAAAATGAGCGTGGGAGACCGTTCCCAAAAGAATAGACACAAGAAGTTCCTTTTGTTTGGGTGCTACACACAACCACAAAGTGTGAGATCTGTCCGGTGTTTGTCCCCAAAGACACACTGCAGTCATCTGTCATCCCTTTCCATTTACTTGGAGAGTCAGCATTTGAAACCTTTAGCTCAGGGTACCATGGCCTCAGACTCCACCTGCCCTGATGTTCAGCTGCTGCATAAGAAAAAGACTAAAAAGGAGTGCATTGAAATTGTTGCTTTCCAGCCTCCTCTGGACACCTTAGTCAGGCGGGTGAAGAACCCGAGGACCGTTCAGTGCTGGTGTCGGCTCCCTCTCTCATGAACCAGTTGAAGACAGAGACAGTGGGCTGCCTACCTGCGCATTTCTTGAGGCTCTGCCTCCATCTGCTGCAGATGAGGAGGGGGAGCCCTGGTTGATTATATTTAAGGGGCCTAGGGGATTTCCCAAATTCTTGTTAGGGAGGAGGTTCCTGTAATCCTGTTAACCTCATTGAATCTAGGCAAGGGTCTGAATCCTGCTAAGTTTAAGGTTGATGTTCCCCTTAAATAAGCAGAAAAAAAGACATGTAAATCATATGGCCAAGGATCCCCACAAAGAATGCCAGGACTTTACCTTTTCAATGCCCCTATTGCTTTAAAGCCCTTTCAGGGCCTGTCTGTTTCTGTTCCCTGGTCCTCTACACCTTCAAAACATCATAAGGAATCTGATTCCTGTGAGAAAGATTTGGGATTTAGACTCGTGTGAATTCATTGGCTTACTTTGCTCACATCCATTCCCCTCTTGCCCTGTGCTTTGAAAAAGATGATTCATACACTGTCTCTCTCGATTCCCTTATAGACGAATTATCCTTTGGAAATACTGTGGTACATATAATGGAACATTTTAAATGGGATTGTTCCAAGGTTGTTAACATTAAAAAAAGCAGTACTATGACCTCTTTCAAGTAGATTCACCCAGGCCTTATGCAGTGCCTTCTGTTTTGGTTACTCTTTTAGACAATTTATCTTTGGCTTTGCAAGCCCCTGATTCCCATCTTCCTGCCCCTAAGAAACCTGACTGGTTCTTTAAAGTTTCTGAAGCTCAAGTTTTTGTATAAATGTCCTTCTGACCCTGTTGTGATTTCCTTGGCCACTGATAAACCATCTAAATTACTGTTCTCCAAACACTTAACTTCTGATGAAGACAGTCATGCTATGGAAAAGTCTGGAGAAAAAAAGTGTATACTTTGTCACCTTAAGCTTTCAGGGCCATTATCTGCCAGACCCATATGACTAAGTATGTTCTGGCTGTTCTTTCTGAACTTGGACACATTCTGAGTGATGTGCATGATTTTGAGGCAAAGTCTTCTGCCATTTCCAGTTCGTCATTCTATTAAATGCTGTTATGATATTGCAAGTGCATCCTCTAGGGGAGCTGCTTCAGGGTCTGTGATGAGATGATATTGGCTGCTCTTACAGGCTGTACCTGAAGACATCAAGGCCAAATCAATGTATTCTCCCTTGGATAACCAGATTCTCTGCCTCTGCAGCTGCTGACCTTAAGACACTACAGGATAAGGGTAAAGTTGTGCAGGATGTGAAACAAATCTTCCTTTCTCCAGTTCTTGAGTTCACAAGAAATGCCCCCCCCCCCATCTCCTTTTGCTTATAGGCATCAGGGGCAACCAGTCTTTCAATGTTTTTTTCCTTACCAGCCATTTCAAGGTTCTAAGAGTCCCAAATCATCTTTCTGACAAATCTGTTTCCATTTGACATCCAACCATTCTAGCCCCACAGGCAGATCCCCTCTATTCCTTTGGATAACTGTCTCTTCCTGTTTGGCAGCAGATTACCACAGACTCCTAGGTACTTTTCATTTTCCAGTGTGGTTACTGTATGGTTTGGAAATCCCATCCTCCATTCTCAGGCCTTTTTCAGTCTTCTCTTTTTTTTTTTTTTTTTTTCCCAGGATCTTTTAGCGCATGGAACCTGTTTAGTAAGGCGTAGTTTTTTTTACTCCATAATGATTCTGCTACCCAAGAGGGGAGGAGTCTTGGAAGCCCATTCTGGATCTCAGTATTATCAACATCTTACTCAAGGTTCCTTCCTTCAGTATGACCTCTCTCCCGATGCTTTTTCCTCTGTTGCTTCCCCAAGCTTTTCCGATGTCCCTGGAGTTGTAGGATGCTTAACTCCACTTTCCTATTCATCCTCTGTTCAGGAAGTTTTACATTTTTCTTTCTCCTCCTCACATTATTGGTTCTCTGCTTTGTCTTTTGGTCTTTCTATGGCTCTGAGTGTCTTTACCAAATGTCTAGCCCCCCTGTGTTAGCTGTCTGTAGACTTCCGGGGACTTCATACCTTTTCTTATTTGGACAACCTCTTGATTCAGGCCCCCTCTCAGCAGCTGCTACTTCAGGATCTACACTTTTTTTCTGTGCTTCTCCATAGTGTGGGTTTCACTCTAAATTTGTGTTGACCCCTTTTTATGATGGAGTGTTTCTGGGTTGTAGGATTCAGACCATACCAGTGATTACTTTCCTCCATGTTCCCAAATGTCCTCTTTTCCAGTCCTGTTTGAGTATTTCCTCAATGTCTGAAGTTCATGGCATCCACTATTTGTATGGTTCCCTTCTTTCAGACTCCATATGCAGAAATTTCAGTGATCTGTCCGGTCTGTTTGGTTTCCACTCTGCCATTGCCTGGATTTTCCCATTCCTCACTTTCCTTATTCAAGCTAGAGTTCCACTGGTGGATTCACCAGATTTTCCTGAATCCAGGTGTACCTTCCCAGGTTCTGCTCAGGACTGGTGCACAGAAGCTTCTGACCAGGGCTGAGGAGCCTTCAGCAACCTGAAGGTCCAGGGATTTTGGTCTCCCTAGCAAACTGGCAGACTGTAGCAATATCAAGAATGAGAGCTCGATTCTGGCCCCTTAGGTTTTCTACTGCCTTTAGGTTTCTAGTCCTCTAAGAATTTTCAAAAACAACTTCACAGTCGTGGTGTATCAGCAACCAAGGGGGCATGAAGTCCTACCTTCTTTGCAGGCTGGCTCTTCAGGCTTGGGATTTTGCGGCCTGCCATCAGTTGTTTCTTCATTTGAATTACATTCCCTCAGAGCACAGTATTGTGGCAGATACTTTGAGCAAGTCCAGGATAGATTTTTCACTTATGGGTGTTTCACATGGAAGTGCTTCTGGATATTGCATATTGGTGGAATACTCCAAGTAGATGTTTTTGCCTCCCCTCTGAACATAGGTTCATACTAGGTTGTCTGCCCTAGGGCATTTATAAGCCTAGCCAGAGTGTGTTTGGCTTTCATCACCCATTTTAAATTAATTTTGCTGTGCCCTTTTTTGAGGTTAGTATACTATGCCTCTTGTCTAACAGTGACACAGAAGTGATACCCGGGGTAAACCTATGATCTCCCATCCACTCATCAAGATTCCTCTTGAAGAGAGCCAATGAAGGACTCTGCCTAACCTAGACTGGGATTTTATTCCAGAGTGAAGGGAGCCTCTGGGTTTTGAATCTGTCCCTCCAGCATGTCCTATTTATTTCAGTGCTGAGGTTCAAGTCTCTCGAGCGCGTAGCTCGATGGGAACAGAAAACTTCCCAAGTTTTTTCAGTGTGTCAAGCCCTCTCTCTGGCTTGGAGAGTAGATGCCATGTCTTTTCGTGGGAAGTGATCGATCTTTTTGCATATCCCCCTCTTCCTCTAAATAGCAAAGGTCCTGCCCAAGATCATGTGGGACAGACCCAAAATCTTGGTGACTCCCTTTTGGCCCAGACAGCACTGGTCCCCCCTTCTCTTTTGTCTGGCCAGGGGCAATCATGTGTTTAGGCACAGGATAATCTTCTCGCAAAGGACAAGGGATCTCTCTCACTCTCACTTGCCCACACTTCATTTGACTCTTTGGAGGATAGCTTTAGAACCAGACCACCAGGAAACAAAGCAGATTAAATGTGGTTCCAAATTGCAAATCTTACTAAATTCAAGAATAGATGTAACAAATGTAGTAAATCTAGGCCTGGAAACCAGTAGACCAATGTTTGAGTTTAATAAAACAGTAAAAACACAGTAAATTAAGTGCTTTTGTACAAGACAATCAGGGACTTCATCATAATATTGCAAACATTAAAATGTATTACTTAAATACAGTTTTTTTAAAAGCTCTGATGTCATTCTAGCTAATTGCAATTAAAGACAAAAGCACTTTATACACATCTAAACTTTGAACATTTAACATTACATATATGTAGCATATGAAATATTAAAAATATTTATCAGTATGAAGTGTTGAAAACACACATTAAAATTCTATTTGTTTCAGTTTTAAAATGCTGTCTATACATGTGGTGTCATTCAAACCGGGTAGTTTATCTCCATCTGTTAAAAGCTGCCACTTTAATTCTGAAGCACTAAGTTATTATTTCTATGGATCACTTCTGGGATCTAAAGCAACTGAGTCTAACACCCAAAATTTGAAAAAATAATCAGGGTTGTCCCCTGAGTTTGCCCAAAGCAACTTTCCTTTTTGACAATCAGTGTCATAGCAATGTTCATGTATTCTCTCTCAGCTTTCTTTCTGTCTTCCCATTATAGAAAGCTGAGCATAACAGCACTTAGCAACATATGCAACGCTTATGGAAATACAGTTGCAGTAGGTTTTCTTGTTTAATCCATTCTTCACCATTTGTAACCAGTTTGTCCCCTTCCATGATATATTTACAATAGGAGCACCTTCCACATTTAAAAGTGCTTTTATTGAAACCTCTGTTAAAGGTTTTTACCTCATTAAGTTGTAACAAATCTTTTAAGTTCCTATCTCTCCTATAAACCACTCTTGGTATGTGCCCAAAACATTAAGTAATTTGTTGTCCACTTTACCAATATTATAAAAAACAATTGGAATATTTTTAATTTGAGTACCATGTGCATTGTAGGTGGTAATGAAAGCTCTACTATTGTCGTTTTTCTTTAACACATTTCAATTCTGTATTTAAACTACCTAACAAGGGTTTGTAAACTCCTCCTACCCTTTTCTTACTACTACTGCGTGCATCTCTGTTACCAGTTTGACAGGGTAACCCCTATTAAGAAAAATGTTAATTTTTTTGTTTCCTCTGCAAAAAAATTCTAGCTGTGGGGCCATTCTAGTTGCCCTTAACATTTGACCTTTTTAAAATTGCTTTCTTCTGATGGAAAGAGTGACAGCTGGTAAAATGTAATAGGGTGTTGAAGTAAGTGGCCTTTCTAAAAATCCTAGAAGTAAATTTGCGATTAACCCTGTCTTTCTCTAAAAGAACATCAGGAAAATTAATCTTATCTTTTGAGTAGATAAAGGTAAACTTTAAGAAATCAGTCTTATTTCCGAGGAAACACATAAATTTTTCTAACTCTTCTAATGTACCTGTCCAAAAAAATGCATATATCGTCCAGGTACCTACAGTAGAAATTCCATTTGTTAAGGTACCCAGACTGCATGAGAAAGTTCTCTTCATAATATGCCAAAACCAGGTTGGCGTATACAGGAGGTATACCCAATTTGTGATGAAATAGGGAACCTTCAAAGTATACAAAATTGTTAGACAGGACTATATCTAACAAGGTGGTAATTCTGTATATAGCAGAGTGATCCCAGTTAGTATGTTTACTGAGAAATTGTCACCCACTGCATCTCGTATCATGGGGGATAACAGTGAAGAGATCCTTCACATGTACTGCTACAAAAAAACGAGTTATCTGTATACAAGGATGAGGTAATTCAGGTCAAAAATCCCAAGAATCTTCAATAACCCCACGCAGTCTTTAAGAAAATGTTTCAACGGCTCCCCTACAAATGTTTGAAATTCCAAAAAGCCGAAGCCCATATGGCCGAGACCATATGATCGACTTTTGAAATTTCGAACGTTCTGAATGGACAGCTCCTCATTGTGCGGAATGGGAGAATTTCCGTTTACCACACTGTAGTGCGATGTCGGAGTTGGTATATTAAAGTTAAGGGGGGTGTAGCCCCCTTGCTAGCAGTTTTCAAATAATGTAGTGTTTTTTGCATGTTCGAAATTTCAGGAGTCTAACATATGGTCTTTGCCATATGCGGTTTGTCTTTCTGAAATTTCGATCATGTATAGTAGACCCGTTACAACAGATACTCAACATATTTGTCAACAAGATAAGTTTTTGAGTTGTTTGCACTGACAAATTGGCCTGAGCGGTGGGTCCTAAAGATCCTTGTGGATCATGGGAGTGCCAGAAATTCTAGGTATTTTATACAGTGTGTTATGCAGTTAATCATATACTTTGCCATCTGTCACGCCATCCGTAACAAGTTCGTGAAGTGAACTGTTAATTTTTGCATAAACAGTGTTCACATTACTTATTGTTTGCATGCAAGTTTTTACTCAAACTTTTTCAAATGTTTGCTTCACATATTTTCTCAGATAGGGCAATTTCTGGTTTTAAGGGGGGAGGGGAGTTAAAATTAATTGGCTTATGAAATTGGCTAGTGCTGGGGGGGGGGGTTGAATTTTTAAACCACACACTTAATCTTCCTTGTAAATAATTTCAAATCTGAGAGTGCACCATCCAGTCTCCCTCTTTTTCTTTGTTCAAAATTCGAACTTTTTCCCAGTAAGTTTACATGTTTAATATTCAACAGCGTATCACTGTAGTTGTATATAGAAAAATCTTTATCATTCAGAATAGTACAGGAACTGACATTGCCTTTATCTAACAGTTCTAGCACTAGTCAATTTCATAGACCAAGTACTTTTAACCCCCTTTAAAAACAGAAGTTGCCCTATTTGTGTAAATATGTGAAGTAGACATCAGGAAAAGTTTGAGTAAAAACTTGCATGCAAACATTAAATACAATTTAAACAGAGAAGCAGCCTAGGTACTACAAGAGGTGTGAAGTAACAAAACAGAGTGATGAAACCAGAAAAGGGGGGGGACTCTTGGTTCGGAATGCTATGGATTATAATGATAAAATGGAAAATGTACTTTGTGGTGACGCCTACCAGAAAGTTTCCCTTAATGAGGTGAACACTGCTTATGCAAAAATTGACATTTCACTTCACAAACTTATGGATGGTGTGATAGCAAAGTACATGATTTATTGTGTAGCGCACAGTATAAAATGTCAGGAATTTTTGGTATTCCTAAGATCTATAAGGATCTTTAGGACCCAACAGGCCAATTGTCAATGCAAACATCTCAAAAACTTATCCTGTTGCGAAATATATTGACTATCTGTTGAAATATGTTCTTAAAGACTATATGTGGGTTGTTAAAGATTCCTGGGACTTTTTGACCTGAATTACCTCATCCTTGTGTACAGATAACTAGATTTTTTGTTACAGTTGATGTGAATGATCTCTTCACGGTTATCCCCCATGATATGGGGATACAGTGGGTGACCGAGTTTCTCAGTAAACATACTAACTGGGATCATTCTACTATGTACAGAATTGCCACCTTGTTAGATGTAGTCCTGTCTGATAATTTTGTATACTTTGAAGGTTCCCTATTTCATCAAAAATTGGGTATAGCAATGGGCATGGCTTGTGCCCCAGTATACACCAACCTGATTTTGGCATATTGGGAAGATATCTTTCTCATGCAGTCTAGGTACCTTAACAAATGGAATTTTTACTGTTAGGTACCTGAATGATATATGCATTTTTTGGACAGGTACATTAGAAGAATTAGAAGAATTTATGCTGCCTTGGAAATGCAACTTATTTCTTAGTTTATCTTCACCTACTGAAAAAGACTAGATTAATTTTCTTGATTATCTTTTAGAGAGAGAGGGTTAATCACAAATTTACTTCTAGAATTTTTAGAAAAGCCACCTACTTTACTCTATTACATTTTTCCAGCTGTCATCCTTTCCATCAGAAGAAAGCAATTATAAAAGGTCAAATGGTAAGGACAGCTCAAATGGCCTCAGACAGATTTTTTCATAAGGATACAAAAATTAATTAACCTGTTTCTTTCTGAGGGTTACCATGTCAAACTGGTAACTGAGGTATATGCAGAACTTGTAAAGAAAAGGGTAGAAGGAATTTACAAAGCAGTGTTAGGTAGTTTAAATACAGAACTGAAATGTGTATGGAAAAATGACAGTAGTAGAGCTTTTATTACCACTTACAGTGTACATGGTATGCAAATTACCAATATTATAAAAACTAATTGGAATTTTTTTTTAAAGTGGACAACAAATTACTTAATGTGTTGGGGCACACCCCAAGAGTGGTTTATAGGAGAGAGAAGAATTTTAAAGATTTGTTAGAACTCAATCAAATAAAAAAAATTTAATAACAGAAGTTTCAATAAAGGTGCTCCTACTTTAAATATATCGTGGAAGGGGACAAACTGGTTATTAATGGCGAAGAATGGGTTAACAAGAAAATCTTTTACAGCTATTTCTGAGAGTCGTATATGTTGCTTATGCTCAGCTTTTTATATTGGGAAGACTGAAAGAAAGCTGAGAGAGAATACGCAGACACTGCTGTAATGCTGACAGAAAAAGAAAAAGTGGTTTGGGCAAGCGTGAAGGGACAACCCTAATCATTCTTTCAAATTTTGGGTGTTAAGACACCATTTCTTTAGATCCCAGAGGTGGTCCATGGAAGTTAAAACTTACTGCTTTTTAGAATTAAAGTGGCAGCTTTTAACAGCTACAGATAAACTACCTGGTTTGAATGACACCGTACGTATAGACATTTTAAAATTGAAATAAGAATTTTAAGTTCTTTCCAAAACTTCATATTGCTAAAAAAAAATGTTTAATATTTTATAGGCTTGCATATGTTGAGATGTGTGTTGCTGAATGTAAAGTGCTTTATCTTTAATTGTAATTACTTAATTAGCTAGGATGACATCAGAACTCTCTAAAAATCTGTATTTAAGTAGTACGTTTTAAGGTTTTCAATATTCTGATGAAGTCCTTGATTGTCTTGGATGAAAGAGCTTAATTTACTGTGTTTACTGTTTTATTAAACTCAAATATCAGCCTCCTGGTTTCTGTGCCTGGATCTACTACATTTGTTACATCTACACTTGGATTTACTAAGATTTGCAATTTGGAACCACATTTATTCTGCTGTGTTTTACTGGTGGTCCTGCTCTTAAGCTTTGGTTACGTGGTTTATTTCAGCTTATGGTCTGTGCTTAGTGTTCCTTCTTTGAAGGATAGGGTTTTGATTATTTTTAGGCATTAATTTTCTGAGGACATGCTTATGTTTTTGTAGGATGCCAAAAAATCCATACTAGAAAATCCTATTTGGCTAAATGGAAGAGATTTTTGCTTTAGTATCTCAAGCATGATGTTGACTGTTTGTCCTATGTTATTTAAGATGAACAGATGGGATAGTTCATTTTATATGCTTTTATACATAAACACATCAAGATGGATAGCAGCAACATCAAATATAAACAAACTGATTAACTTGACCATTACATACATGCATGCTTATATTTCAACAGCTCCCTACAAAATGGGAGTCTGGCTCGCATATGCTCAGTATTTATATACATGTTCAAGCCCATGGAAAGCTTCTTAAAGGTATACTTGCATACTGATCTACATCCTACCTCTTTAGTGAATTGCCCACAATAACCTCTGAAAAAGATGTATAATTATACAGACATGGAGAAATGAACACAATGTTCATATCCAAGTTGCCGTGTATCTGGAACATGGTCTGGAAATGCGACCTGATCTAGTGATATACCAATTAGGACTAGGTTTAGCAACAGGGACAGTCATTGGTGAACAGTCAGTTTCAGGAGTTTTTGGAATCTTCTCAGGAACAGGGATATTTGCTGGAATGTCCTCTGGAACTGGAGCACTGGATAACTCGCTCTGAGATCTGGAGTCTTTTTCACAGGTAAGGTAGTGCAATACAGGCTCAGACACCGGTACTAAATGTTTACGATTCTGCCTAAATTCAACCCTTTGTGATTCCGCAATGTAAGATCTTGACTCTGGGACATGCACGTTTCACGACTTCAGTCAGATCAAAACCTTTTGACGTCTGCATCCTCACTACTTCCCCTTCTTGTAATGGATTGAGCAGTTTGCTGGCTTTGTAATAGGACTTCTGGGACAAACACCTTTTCATGAGTTGAGCTGTCACTTGCTTTGTTGTTGTTAGCACAGGGAAACCAACAGGTTGCTACTGATTGGTAGTGTGGTTCTGGTTTGTTTCAAAAAGCCTTTGTGCAGGTGAACCAAGATGTTTATCACGATGAATATTTCTGAGATTCAGGAGATTCAGAAAAATATCACTATTGTCTTGTTTCAACTTCTCTAATAACTGTCTCGCACATTGAACTGCATGTTCTGCCAAATCATTTGACTGTGGGTACTCAGAGCTACTTGTAGCATGAAGTCCCCCTCTTAAACAAATCTGTTGAACTGCTGGCTTGTAAACTGTGTACCATTGTCAGAAATAACTGTGCGGACTACAAAATGACTCTTCAACTTAGTGATGACAGTGCTGGATGCTAAATTAGGAAGTAGGTCAGTCTCGAACCAATTTGAATAAGAGTCTACTTACTAACACCAAGTAATGCTGACCATTCCATTCGAAAATCTGCAGCTACTGTCGACCAAGGTAATTCAGGAATCTGGTTTAGCTGAAGTGGTTTCCTCTGTTGATGTGGCTTAGTACTATTACATACAGAACAAGATGAAAGTACTCTCTCAATATCCTTTGAAATAGAAGGCTAAAATACTAGTCCTCTCACCATTCTTTTGGTAGAATCAATTCCTGGATGGCCACGATGCAAAATGGTAATACTCTTGTAAGGATTTTGGAACAATTACTTTTGGATCTTTCATGATACCATTGTCAAACAAAATCTCATCTCTAGGAGGAAAATATGGTTGCAGATCATGAGGTAAACAAGATTGCTTTGACGGCCGTCCTTGACTGATAGTGGTTGAGCTTCTGAAGTATTTGATTTGAGGCTGTGTGACTTCTTAGCTCATTAAGATGTGTGGAAGAAAAATTTCTCACTTCCATAACTTCAAAGTCAAGTTTCTCATTTTCATGCTGTTCAGTGGCATTTCTGGGTAATCTGGACAAAATATCAGCAAGATAAAGAAGTTTGCCTTTTGTGTAGACAAGACTGAAATTATACTTTTGCATTTTCAACATCATGCATTGCAATCTGTCTGGAGTTGTATGCATAGGTTTTCTCAAAATAGTGACTACAGATTGGTGATCAGTTTTGATTTTAATAGGTCGGTCATAAATATAATCATGGAACTTTACACATGCAAACACAATTGCCAAGAGTTCTTTATCTGGGCATACTGCATCTCTGTTTCGGTTAGAGTTCTGGATACCTATGCTACTGGTCTACCCTCTTGAAGAATGACTGCACCAAGAACAAATTTCAAAGCATCACAAGAAAGAGTTACTTGTTTGTGAACATCATAGTATCTGAGAGTTGGTGGACTGGGAATTCCCTGTTTCAGGGCATCAAATGCTCTTTGGTGGTAGTCTGACCAGGATACATCTTTGCATGCCAGCACTCTGAGTGATGCTGAAAGTTGGCTTAAGTCTGGAATGAACTTGCCTAGGTAGTTAACCATGCCAAGAAAACTTTGTAGGCTTGAATGTTGTGTGGAGCTGGCATCTCGAGAATTGCTGTCTGTTTTGAAGGATCTGGTCATAAGCCTGAACTGGTAAACAAATGATCAACATAAACAAGTTCTTGTAGCATGAATTTGCACTTCTGAGGATTCAGCTTAAGATTCAACTCACACGCTCTTTCCAGAACTTTCTTGATGTTTGTCATTCTCTGCTTCACCATTACCTCCTACTAGAATATAATCTACTGTAATAGCATATGGATATTCAGAAAAAATTTGTTCCATGGCACACTGGAAGACCTCACTGGCAGAATTTATCCCAAATGGATCATAGTATCATTAGGAAGTTAATAGGCTATTGGCCCTGTGGCCCTTACAAGCCTAGCCAAGAATTTAGCCCATGTTCTGACAAATCGGCTCTCGATGCCCTGTCCAGCAGGGACACATGGAATACCAGGGGTGTATTTTTTCTGTTCCCCTTCCAGTTATCCAGGTTGCACTTAAAAAGGGTTAATGAGGTACTCTACTTCATGTGGAGTAGGAGTCTTTTCCACAGGAGGAGTCATTTCTGGGACACACATCTGTCGTGCCAGCAAGTCCTGTTGATGTCACAGACCAGGTTAAGGTCACACGTGTGGGTTACTTGAGTGGAGCTTGACTTGCGGATGTGCAGTAGTTCCATCAAGACAGTGTCTGAGATTGCTTTGTATGCCAGACAGAGGTCACCTCTGAGGAGTCTGTAGGAGAGGGACAGGGCCTTTAGCCTATCTGTGTAGGGTAGATGTTTGAGGCCCTGGATTCTCCTGGTGAGGAACCTCTGTGCTCCCTCCAGCTGCTGCATGTGCTTTGTGAGGTACATGCAATAAGGGGCATTGTACTCAATAATGGGTCTTATAAGGGAAGAGTATGGGATAGTTATAACCACTTTGTCCCTGGATGTGATACCTTTACTAATGAGGTGGGCCGTATAGAAAGCTTTGCATACAACGGAGTCAGTAAAGTGGTCAAAGTCGGTTTGCTCTCAACCTGGGCGCCCAAGCCCTTCACAACTGATTGCGTGCTTAGGACCTTGTTATTAATGTGATAATTTATGGGGATATCACTCTCCCCAAAGGGGATGATGCATTTTTTGGCATTCAGCTTGAGGCCATGTTTCTGGCATAAGTCATTTGTCTGTATTAGACCTTCTTGGAAGATGTCCACATCACTAGGGGAATTGATGACAGTGCCCAGCTTGCAGTCATCTGCAAACTTGGTCAACCATAGCCCACTTGTTTTTGCCTGCACCTCAGAAAAGTATATCCCAAACAGCAAAGGCCCCAAGACCGATCCATGGGGCGCATTGCTTGTTATAGGTAGACTGCTTTAGGTGGCTTCCCATGTTTTGACTAGATGGGTTCTATCAGTGGGCCAGTTTGCTCCCCATCTAGCAACATACAGACTGATGCCTAGTTGAGAGAGTTTATTATACCCGAGTGGGGAATACTAACGAAGGCTTTGGCAAGGTCAAGGTATGCACTATCTTCCCTTCATCTATGGCTTAGGTGACAGTCTCAAAGAAGTCTACCAAGTTTAACTGGCATGACCGTCCCATGATGAAATCAAGCTTTGTGAGATCGAGTGTTTCGAGGTTGCCAGTGTCCTTGTTAATGAGGTCCATGATAATTCGCTCCATGGCCTTGCAGATCAGACTAGTTAGGCTGATGGGTGTATAATTTCTTGGATCTGTGGCCACACTCCACCTTTGTGCAGAGGGATAACGGTAGCTGACTTCCACTCAGCTGGGACGAAGCTGGTACTTGGGCTTTGGCTGAATAGGGTTCCTAATGGTGCTGCAAGTTAATTCATATAGGATGCAGCCTGGGATGTTATCGGGTCCTATGGAGGCTGTATTTTTTTTACCTTTGAGAAAGATAGTGATGACTTGCTCCCTAGAGATAAGGCGAGGGGGGCAGGTGCTGGAGTGTCCTGGTTTACTAATGCAGGGGACAGAGGGTTGAAGTTTTCACTGAAGCTGTCTGCCAGCAGGTTGGCTATATCTACGGCGTTTGTGTATGTGGTGTCCTTGACCACCAGTTCTGAGCAGCTCTGGGTGCTTCCCTTGTGATTGCGGACATATGTGAAGAAAGCCTTGATTGTCTTCAGTAAATGTGACCAGTTTGGAATTTATTTGCTTTGGAGGATTTCACTAGTGCTCTCATTTGCTTGTTCCAGCCTAAGGAGAAATTCCAATTAGGCACCTGCTCCTTCTTGGTCCTGGACAGCAATTTTTTGTTTTATTGCAGATGTCCACCAGACAGGTTTACTCTTCCTTGACGAGGATGATTTTGTCATGTTGGGTATTACTGATTCCATGCAGCTGTATAAATGCTCATATAGTACTATGGTGTAGGTTTGGACATATGTGCCAGTTCCTATGGAGGGGAGGGGCTATGAAGCTGTGTATACCTTCCCTCAGGAGGTTGTAATCAGCTTTGGAGAAGTTTTTTTAACCTTAGCTTGAGGGGGTCCAGGGGAAGATGGTGACTTTGAAAGTGACCGCTTTCTGGTCAGATCTAACCAGGGAGGATGACACTACAGGGATGCTGCAGTGGTTACTCATGTTGGTTAATACCAAGTCCAAGATATTTTCACCTCTTGTGGGGGTGTCGACTAGCTGGTCCAAGGCATTTGCAATGATGAAATCAAGGCATGTCTGGGCATTTGTGTTTTGGCATGAGTAGGTCTTCCAATCTATGGTTGGATAGTTAAATGGCATTCTCAATCTGTACCTGCCAAAAGGAGTACTGAAAGTGGTTAGCAAGGAAGATTTTCGGTCAAGCAAAATTCTAAAATTAACACACTGCATCCAAAGCAGAAAAAACAGTGGTATTTGGCATAAGAGCAGTGACTTAGACTATACGCATTGGATGATGAGGTCTTTTCAGTGCTTTGTTTAAATCTATTGGATCACTACATCTACTGATATCATCTGAGCTTTTCTTGTGAGCTGCTACTATGGAAGATACTCGTTCAATAGGTTCATCAACTGAACATATCGCACCTTGCTGTGCCATTTTATTTTATCTAGCTCAGCTTTGACTCTGTTCTGCATAGCTACTGGAACTTTCCTGGCTTGTTTGACAACTGGGCTGACTTCAGGGTATAATTTCATGGAGTACACAAGTGGGAGTTTGTCTAAGTTGTGTTCAGAAAGATCAGCATAGGTAGAGAAAATAGACTGGGTGAAATTAGAACAGTGGTCTTTCAAGCTTACATGGTGAACTTCCTAATTAAGCGAAAGTAGTCCCATTTTCAAACAGTCTCTAAGGCCTAGTAATGACTGTACGTGCCTTTTGACTACGTAAAATTGCAAGTCATAGCTGTTCCCAGCAGAGTAACATGAAAGCACTACTAAACCTTTAGTTTGAATTCCTTCACCACCATAAGCAACAAACTTCAGACACTTGCCAAATCAAGCTTCTCACCAGCACATACTCTAGTAAATGTTACTGCTGACATAACATTGCACTCTGAACCTGTCAGCTTTGAGCTCTGAGAGTCTCCCATTTATCCGAACAGTACAAAATACTTCATTCTTTGCCCACACGTCTACTGCATTGACTGTTTCAATAAGCACTGACACACCATTAACATAAAAAGTAGGGTCACAACTTTCTAATTGATCAACTTGTCTCTTTGAATGTTCTCTTTCAATAAAAGAATGTACCTCTTTTGATTTACAAAATCTTTGGAAATGATTCCACTTTTTACATCTGTGGCATTGCTGACCAAAAGCTAGGCACCTTTTCTCTTCTGGGCTTGTGATTTCTGCCACAGTTATAACAGCTGACCATGATGCTAGGTAAAGGCACATTCTTTAATTTTGCTGAGTCTCTCTCTTGTGGTTCATTGAGACAATGCGTGCTCTGGAATTTGCTAGAAAGCTACGGGGTTTACCAGGGAGTGTCACAGGACCTGCATCAAGCGTCTATGTGCTTGGGCCAGTTTCTTTTAACCATGAGCTGCATACTGTCAACATTAGCACTAGAAGATGCATTTCTCACGTGTAAGCATATTTATGTGCTTTTTCTGTGAGCTGATACATCTGACAAATCTCAGTGACCCTATTCAAAGTTAAATGACTCGTGAAACATTCTTTCTCTCAGCATCATCTTTGATACCACACACATCTGTCTTTTATCAAAGCATCTCATAAATCACCAAATATGCATGTTTTTAGCTTTGTTTCGCAAGTCAGTTGTATATGCTGCGAAAGTTTCACCAGGGGTTTGATCCATTGTGTAATATAAGAGCCTTTCCATTGTAATATTCGTTTGGGGAATCACATTTCTCTAAATTTACCTTTTAAGCACTTGGCATCTTCCCTTGTTTCAGCCAGTACCACTATGAGTGTTTCCTCCTCTCCTGCAAACACAGAAGGCGCATACACAAATGAATGCTGCCTTTCTAAGGCTCCTGAACCAGCTAAATTAAGCAGAATAAATGCCTTTGTACATGCATCTTTATCAGAAAATGCAGCTTGTATAAAAATATCATACTTTTGTTCACTCCCCAATTCTTTGCAATATTATCAAATACAAGTGAACTAGGTTTTCGAAATCCTTCAGCAATGCCAACAAAGTATGCTTCAACACACTTGCAGATATGGCCCTTGTAATTATGTAAGAACATGCACACACAAATTACTTTTAATAACATGCAAATGCACAAGAAACACTTCGAAATACTGTACTTTGTGAAATATGCTTTGAAATGGCTGTATTTTTCAAATTGCACTGTAACAGTGCACAAACTTGTGAACACTATACTTCAGATATTTCAAATAGCTTTTATAGGTTCATAGGTAGGTACTAGGTTATTGGCCCTAGGGCCTATATGAGCCTAGCCAAAAAGGTTCTCTGGGGAAAAAGTAGCACATAGTGAAAAAAATTGGGTCATTTTCCTTATTTTATACATTTTATGCAATTCGGACATTATTTCAAACATTTTTGTAACTATTTTGAATATTTATCGATATGTCGCAGTTTCAGACATTTTTTGAGCATTCTGAGTGCTTCATTTTGTATTCTTTGAGTAAGAAGTCATTTAAGCAAGTTTTTAACCAGTTTTGCGTGTTGTGCATGCAGTCGGGATAATCCATTCCTCTAGCATTAATCATGTGCTTCTTAGTCTTGATTCTGGATCCCATTCTGACACCGTGTCGCTCGTCTTAAGTTATGATTCAAGACTAACAGGCTGGGTAGTTAGTTTATATGCTTTATTGTATACAAACACATCAGGATGGATAGCAGCAACATAAAATATACACAAACTGATTAACTGACATGCCATTACATACATGCACCCTTAGATCTCAACAGCTCTCTATGAAATGTTAGTCTGGCTCTGGCTCATGCATCCTCGGTATTTATACACACGTGCAAGCTCATGAAAAGCTTCTTAAAGGTATACATACATAATCTACATTGACCCTTTTTCACTGGATGTTGCTATGGTCCTTTCTTAATGTGGCTTGCTTACTTATCGTCTGGTAATATTACTCTGTTAAAGCTCATTTGCAATCTATTTTTGGCTGTCTGCCTTTGAATCTATCTCTTGCTTTTTGCTTTGAAGTCCAACAGTTTTGAAAGGCACCCTTAGTATTAAGCCCAAGAAAGCCTTTTCCTCCTGCTTGTGATCTTAGTTTTGTTATTGAGAAATTAAATTTGTTTCCTTTTCAGCCTGCAGTTTCCTCTTTGCTGCATTGTACTTGAAAGACTGTACTGTTGGTGGCTCTTAACTTCTACTAAGAGAGTCTTTGAATTTCAGACACACACGGCAGTTCCACTGTTTTTAGTTCACACAAGGACAGGGTTGGTGGTTGGTCCATAGGTTGATACTAGGCTATCTGCCCAAGGGCCTATACAAGCCTAGCCATAATTCCCTGGCTCTTTCTTCCCACAGTATTTACTTCCCTGGACCCCTGTCTAGCAGGGTGACTGACGTGATTACCGGGGTGAATTTCTTATCTCCCATCAAATCATCAAAGTTCCTTTTGAAGAGGGCCAAAGAGGCGCTCTGCTTGACATGTATAGGCAAGTCTTTTCCAGAGTCTGGGGAGTGTCTGGGTCAGGAACCTATCCCTCCAGCATGTTTTGTTCATTGTGATGACAAGGTTTAGATCCCTGGAGCTTGTCTCTGAGGGATTGGGATTTCTTTGTGTAGCATGTCCAGTAGCTCTTGGTTTGACATGACCTTGTATGTTAAGCGGAGATCGCCTCTGAGTAGAGGATATGCAACAGAGTATAGGTGGAGTTTTTTTAGATGGTCAGCACAGGGCATATGCTTTAGGCCTGTGATTCTTTTAATGAGGCATTTCTGTGGATTTTCCAGTTGTTGCAGATGTCTTGAGAGGTACATACCAAATGGGGAATTGTATTCTATAATGGGTCTAATGAGGGATGAGTACAGTGGGACAATGACCTCCTTTTTTCTGGATGAAAAGCCCTTGGTGATATGTGCCACATAGAAGGATTTCCTGACTGTTGTGCTGATGTGGTTATCGAAGGTGAGACCACTGTCCACCTGTGTCCCTAAGTCTCTTATCACACTTTCGGTGTTTAGTGTACTATGTAGGCATTCATGGGTACATGTTTTTTTCCCAGAGGTGATAACTATACATTTCTTGGAATTGAGCTTGAGCCCATGGCTCTGGCACCAAGCATCTGTTTCTGTAAGGCCGTTTTGTAGAATATCCACATACTTTAGGGATTCAATAATGGCTCCCAGTTTGCAGTCATCTGCTAACTTTGTTAGCCAGAGTTCCTTAGTGTTGGCCTGTACTTCAGAGAAGTAGATGCCAAACAAGAGTGGTCCCAGGACTGAACCCTGAAGTACTCCCACTTGTCTGGAGCTGGATTTGGAGTCGGCTACGTTTACAGTGTGGATTCTGTCAGTAAGCCAGTTGGCAACCCATTGAGTGACGTAGGGATTAATGCCCAGCTTAGTAAGTTTATCTATGACTCAAGAGTGGAGGATGGTGTCAAAGGCCTCGGCGAGGCCCAGATAGGCTGTGTGGACCACCTTACCCTTGTCCCACGGCTCTGGAGACAGATTCGAAGAAGTCAGTCAGGTTCAGGAGACAAGATCCGGCTCTTCAGGAATCCAAACTGCGTGAGGTCCAGTGTTTGAAGGTTGCCAATGTCTTTGTTTATAAATTCCATGATAATACGTTCCATGGCCTTACAGATCAGGCTAGTCAGACTGATGGGGCGGTAGTTCCCAGGATCCACGGTGGACCCCCCCCCTTGTAGAGTGGGATAACTGTAGCTGTGCGCCACTCAGTGGGCACGAAGCCTGAGGTGAGGCTATGATTAAACATGATACTTAGGTGCGGTGCCAGTTCATTTTGTAATTCGTGTAGTACACAGCCTGGGATGTTGTCTGGTCCCAAGGATGCTGTATTCTTAGCTTTGGAGAGTGTATTATTTACCTGTGTGGCCGTTATTACTGGAATTTGGCAATTTTTCAGTATTGAGATGGGCCCTTTAGGGGGTGAGAAGGGGGTGAAGTTTGCATTGAATCGATCTGCCAGGATATTGGCAGTGTCCTTGGGATCGGTATATTTAATGCCATTCTGTTGTAGCTCAGAGCAGATCTGAGCATTGACATTTAGATTTTTGACATAGCTATAGAATGCCTTGTGGTTGTCTTTGGAATCTTGGGCAATTTTATTTTCGTAACTAGCTTTGGAGGATTTTATGAGGGATCTCAGCTTCTTACTGAGGCTGGTATGGGATGTTGGTGATTAATGATTTGCTCTTGAGTCAAATAATTCATCTTCACACTTTTTCCTTTCTTGTAGAATTCTAGTGAGAGGATTCATCACACTTTTGGTTTACAGATAGCTCAGATATTACTTAGAGAAGACAAAAGTTATTGGGAAATCTGAGCACCCTTTTGTTTTGTTTCATTTCAGGAAATTGGATTTGGCTGTTTCTAAGCAAGCCATCTATCTCCTCTTGTATCTTTAAAGTCATTTATTTTGCTATTCCTTTCAAGCCAAACAGTTCTATTCTGTTTGTGCTCATTCTAACAGGCCAGTTGCCTCTTTTGGTGCTTTTTTCAAGGGTGTGGTTTCTAGATCTGTTTTGGTAGTTGCTACTTGGTCGTCTTACACACCTTTACTTAAACATTACAAGTTGGATGTCATTTGTAGGGCTAGGGTGGGGTTTTACAGGGCCATCCTTAATGAGCTTTTGCTTGGGCTTCTCTTTGGCTTCCTCCTTCCATCCTCAGCAGTAGCTTTTGTACTGTCCCATTTATAAGGAATGCTGCAGTGATAAGGAAGGACATAGAGTTTTGTAAAATCTTACCATATCAGTTGTTGTTGTTGTGTCTTTCGTCTTTTCCCGGTTAGGGGTCGCCACAGCGGAACTCTGGTCCGCTAATGATTGGCAGTAGATTATTACGTGCAGAGTTGCTAGCTCTGACGCACAACCTTCAACGAAGGTATGCCCATTCACGCATGTCTCCACACAGAAGACACTTTAGCTGAGAATCGAACAGGACAACGTCTTACTGTGAGGCGACAATGCTACCGTAGCACCACCACCACAGTCAAAATCTTACCATATCAGTAGCTGTCCTATATCAGTAGATGTCCTAATTCTCACTGTTGCAGTATTCTGTCCCCCTCTCTCCTTTTCCCTGTTACTGTTTGCTACCTTCCTTCTGCTCGAGGGGTTTTGTTTTCCTCCTCTTTCCATTTCCCTTTGTGGATGTACATGTTCTTGCATTCCTTTTGCATTGTTCTGGTTCTTCTGGGGCAGTTCAGTTTGGACAATTAGCTCATACATCACACCTGTACTTTAAACTTTGGATGTAGAACTTGACATTTAGCACTTGGAAGGTGTGAAGATTGTGGTATGGTGGCTGGACTGTTGACAGGGTATCCCAGTTGTAAAAAATTACTGCCACAGTGAGAAGTAGGACATCTGCTGTTATGGTAAGATCTTGCACAACTACACTTTACCTACCTACATTTCTACCTGTCTACCACTGGATCAACCAAGTCTAGATTTGAGGTCAGTTTCTAAAAGGCATTTTCTATATTAGGCCTCCGAGAAAACCCTTTCCTTCTCCTTGGGACTTGAACTATGTTTTTAAAAAGATGACCCAGCCTCCTTTTGAACCAGCAGCCACTTCCACTTTAAAGTTGTGTACCTGGAAAACAGTCTTGTTTGTGGTTCTGACTTCTGCAAGAAGTGTATTTGAACTGCAGGTACTTATGGCTATTCACCCTTTCCTAGCTGTCTGCAAGGATTTCAGATTTATGCCTGTAGTTGTCAGTAATGTTTTTTTTAATCAGACTATCTATGTTCCCTTCTCCACAAAATAAAAGTGAGAAAATTATTCATTGTTTAGATTTGCATAGACAGCCCAGATACTACATAGATAAGACAAACGATATTAGGAAACCTGAGTATCTTCTTGTTTGTTTTCAAAACAGAAATTGGGGTTCAGAGTTTCCAAAATATTTCTTGTTGTATCTCTAAAGCCATTTCCTTTTGTCATTCTTTGGAGATTTTAAGGTTTTAAGGTTCTTGATGCTGGATCCATTCTGGAGGCTACTAATTGGTCTGCTAACTTAGTGCTTTGTAAAGGTATTCACAGATGTATTTTCAAGGGCCACAGCATGTTTTGTTAGGTCCAATATATGTGTTTTTCAATGAGCTCCTCAGTTCTTTCTTCCTCCTACCATTCTTTACAGTACCTCTAGTACTCTCCCTGTAGTAAGGAAGTGCAAAAGTGATTAAGGAAGGACGTAGTACAGTTGTGTAAGAACTTAAGGAGATGTCCTACCTATCACTGTTGCAGAATTCTGTCTGTCCCTCCTCCCCTCTGTTGGTTTTCACTTTTCTCTTCTAGCCAAAGTTTACAGCTTCTCTTTTTTTTCTGGATGTGTATATACCATGCTCTTTTGTGCCTCTTCTGCTCCTGCTCTTCTGGTGCAGTACATTTCTGAGGGTTTTGCGCTTGTACATCGCTTATACACCTCATACTTGTAGATGTAGGCCATATGTTTGATATATGGCGCAAGGAAGTCCCCATGCTTTGGTATGTGGGCAGGACAAATGCCTACCTTTGGCAAGGTAACCTTGTAATACTCCTTACTATAGCAGTGATGAGCAGGAATTCTCCCATACGTTTTTACACAACTGTATTTATGCATAACCCTCCCTGTAGTTTCCATCTTACTAATAGAAATCTACATTTATCTTTTTGTATTCCAGCAGCTCAAAATCCATATTTGTTTGCAAAATCATAGCAATACCCTTTCAACCTCTCAATGGATATGATGCATTCCCTAATAATTTATACCAAAGGTTCTTCAATTTCAGATGTTCCATTGACAGTCATGTTTCCAGATGTATTGCAGAGGAGTAATTTTCCTAATGTGCACAGATACTTGGATCTTTTTAATGGATTTGACAAGTTAACATTCAGTGATAAGATTACAAATGTTAATTATTATAGCGGATCACATTGGTAGTACCTTCGTACCTGGCTTTGAACCCTCTTTAACAGTCGGTTATTCCATCTACAGATAGGTGCTTCATTCAAAAATAAGTAACTTGTCTTGCATAATTTGTCAGCTTTGTGAAAGGCCTTTCTTCCACCCTGAATTGTATAAAGATTATTATGAACTCTATGTAACATAAATCAGAAACCAATTGGTAATTTATAAAATGTTCAAAAATTGCAGCATAATACTTTACATGTTTTGTAGTACAGTTCCAAGCAGGAAATTCTAAGAGTAGATATTCTGAATGGATATAGGTACCAGTCTTAGCTGTAGCTAGTAGATGCCTATTACTCTGTACCATTCAGCCAGTTCAGAGCTTCTGTCCACACCCCATTACAAATTTTGATCATAGCTTCTTTCAAGTTAATGCTCCCCTTCAGTTAAATGGGCAGGCAGAAATAGTTTCAGTATTCCCCAAAGTATTTTCCCCACTACATGAAATAAATTAAAAAAATTGGCTTTTCTTCCTTTTAACCTTTTTTGTCCTATTTTTTTTCCTTAGAAAACTTTGTGGTTGCATTTACATTTAGAATGGTTTTACAACTTCAGGACTTTTGCTTTGAAGAAATCTAGTTTCTCTTTTGAAAAACTGTTTCCTTTTGCATTAAACCTGTATTTCTCTTCAAATTATTAATTTCAAGTATAAAAAGACTATTTTCCATCCTCTTTTAACATGGAAGGGAAACTACTGCACACAGTTGTTGACAGAAGTCTCTGACTTGATGTTAGTAGGACCCTTCCTGTTTACATGTTTGTTACTTATTTTTCCAGCAGATAAAGTAATCTTAGCCTCGTCATTGTTGTATCAGTGGTGCAACAGGTATCGCGCACATCTTTGGTGCAGAAAGTTGTAGGTTCTGTTCCCACACCAGGTAGATGTATTGCTAACACTCCACTTTTGAGTGCATCATCCTTCAGGTGAGATGTTAAACTAAGGTCTTATCTTCTTGAGTTGGTGGTAGCTCAGGTGGATGTGAAAGAGCCCAAGGCTCCTATCAAAAAGACTAGGGGAAGTTCTCAGATGCCCTGTCCAGATTTCCGCTAGTAGTATGTATTCCATGTATAGTTCCACCTGAAGAGACCACTAGCCTAGTGGGACCATCTTGGTCAGCAAAGGATAAATAAATAAGTGAACTGTTCTAGTAGGTATTTATTACTGCTGCTCCCATGCTTGCAAGGCTTTACTAGAACTCATTAAGGTATTTGCTGCTAGTGGTAATGTGAACTAGGCTTCCACTTTCATGTGGCTTTCTTGCTTTCCAAAAAAATCTATGATACTGTGAATTGCACTGGTACATACACCATTGTATAGGATTGCTACCTTGACATTTCCATGAAATATACACCACAGTTTACTACACCAGTACTATCTAGACTTCTCACCTAGTCTTCTGCCACCTCTGATCTCTGGTGCCACTATTTTTTAGGCACACACAAGTGAAGATACTTCTGAGTTCTAGTCCCTGGGAGATGGTCTGTTTACACAAACACCTTCTAAAACTTCAGATCATGAACTCAGATCAGACCTACTGTGTTACCTCTTGGCCTATTTTCAAGAGATACATGCATTTTTTTTTTTGGTAGGCATGACTAAGTTTCAAACAAAAAAATTTATATTGATGTCACACGACATAAAGAAAAAAGAATAATGCTGAACGCCTTGGCTAAACATATTTATTTTCAAGAGTTCAGCTTGGCGATGATCATGTCTTCAGTGCTCAAGAACTGATGCAAGGGACTCCACTCATTTTGTGCAAGTCCTTTTTTTATGTTGACAAGCATATTGCAACAAAAAAGACAGTGAAATGAGTGAGAGAACTGCTTTGAAGCAAAAAGCATGCTGGATTTGTACAGAGTACATAGGTGAAAACCTTTTTGATTTTAGTCCATGAAGTGCTTGAGTTACCGTGTTTTTTTTAATTAGCAAAACTGTGCTTGTATAGTTACGTGCCTTAACTTCTTAAACCACAACTGTTCTCATTTCTGTCATATTTAAATGGTGCTTGATTGCTGCTGTATCAGAGTTCTGTGAGTTGCTGTGTTTTTTGAGATGCTATATGTAAATTATTTTCTTTATTAGATCCTTTGGGCATATCTGAAGAATTATTTGCTCGAATTGACGTTGAGTTGGATAGTCCTGCAGGTACAAAAGTTTTGAAAAGCATAGGTCTCACTGCCAAAGTTGGAACTGCCAGAATACATGCACCTAAAGACCTCCAGGTGGGTATCTGAAATCCTGAGTGCAAATGTTATAGAATAAAGATGAGATTCTCATTTACTTAAGCTGCTTTGTCATTTTTAAAACACATTTCTCAGTGTGGTGCTTAACATTTTCATGCCAACTAGACATTTGTTTGTTACATTTTAACACAATTCTCCGGTATTTGAGTAAGACAGCGAAAGCCTTTATTGCAAGGTAGCAGCACTAAGTTAAAACATCTAAGGTAATTTTAATTGAAATTATTGACAGTGATAATACAAAGGAAAAGTGGCATGCTGAATTTCTGTTTTTAATATAATACTCCATAATACGCAGTCCTACAAGTTTGTACTTTTTCAGCCTGTATGTTTTCAGCCTGTATGTTCTGCATTTGCTTCTGCTGTTTCAGTAAATAAAGGCTAAATGTGTTTTGTGGACAGTTGCACCTCTGTGATGAGCTTTTTCCAACATTTAACTGTTTTCAGCCACTGAAGAAATGTTAAAATATGAATGGAAGCAACTTGTTTTCAAAGAGCGTGTTATTCAACTATTTTCTTTTAGCAGTCCATTTAATCTTATCATGGGCAAAGGACAGCCATAACATTTACAAGTCATAATCTTCACATATGATTATATTCTCATTTTTAAGACTGTCGAAGGTTTGATTGATTCTCTCAACTTCACACTTCCTGGTATGTAACATCACTTGCCTTTTGTTCCGACATGATTGGCTGTATTAAGGGCTGTACTCATTCATTAGTTGTACTTAAGCCCATTTTGTCTCTTGTAGCTGCCTTTATGAATCATTTGACATGCTCCCAGACTGAAGTTATAATCCTGCCAGTGTCTCTCTTGTTGCTTACCACAGTGCCTCTAACTTATACTTCAGAGCCAAGGAAGTATTTCCTTGGCTTTGATATTGAACACCATTAATGCACTGAACTGATTTTTGGATGGTTTGGTTACTAAAGAGAAGTCTTTTTAGACAATATTTCTAGAACCTTTGTCTGAAAGAAGTGCACTGATTTTCTGTTGTGTTTACAGGTCTGTAAAAATCAGCCTGATTGTTCATATGATGTAATGTATGATACCTCATGTTACAGGTTAGGCTTAACGTGCGTTTTATTGGTTGTTACAGTAGTGAAGCACATACCTATCGAGTGCATTTCATTATGAGGAGTGATACTCATTTTTGAGTATTAAGTCCTTCTTCCTTGCAGTTAGTTCCACATTGAAAGGGTCTGACACATTCAGTATTAAGTTTGTAATGGATTTTCATGGTAAATACTGAATCACATTAATTCATTAACATTTTTGTAGGTGTAAAGTAAACCATTTAATCATTCTCTGAGCTTCCAAGTTGAAAATTAGTAAACTGTTAGTGTTTCATATTTTGCCTGTTGCGCAATTTGAAGTTGGAAGGTTGAAAGTTATGGTACAGCAGTTAGTGTTGCTTCCTCAGATCACTAAGTTTTCCATTTGAATTCATAGCTGGAATGCCTTCTTTTCAGAATATGCATGTCTTTTTTTTGCCCATGTGGGTTTTCATGCTGGTATGTGGCTTCCTTCCATTGTCTGAGATATGGCAGATAGATGTCCGTCCTTTATATGTTCATGCATGTTTTAATGCTCACTTGTTTTCTCCAATATCTAAAATGATGAAAGCTAGGTAAATTGTTTGTAAAATACTTCTGGTTATGTCTGTATCTTGTGACGGACTGATAACAACCCAGGCTGGTTCCTTATCTTACAGCTGTTGCTGCCTAGAATAGGTGCTGATTTCCCCATGCCCTTAAATAGGATAAAACAGGCATTGGAAAAATAAGTGGAAATTTAGAATAGTTCAGAGAAACTGCAACATTCATTTCTTGCTTGTTTCAGGCATTCTTGTTTGGGGGTACTGCATTTGAGGATTAAGATCAAGTAACTTCAGTGGTATAAGGTTTATACCTGCAAGTTATTTATCATCTGAATGGTATAAAGCTGCAAGTGGATGTCTGTTTTTTTGCTATATCTTGAAAGAAGTCTGACCTCCCTATATCGGATGCCAAGGTCATAAGCAGGAAATCTGGTTGTAAAGAGCAGCATCACCAGTGACGCCCTCAGTTCTTTTTTTTACTACATTGAAGTCAATAGTCATGTCTCTCACTTTGAATCTTTTGGTTTCTTCCCTAGCAGGTCTGATGTACAGATTTTGCTTTTTAACTAAATGTTGTCATTGCTTGCAAGATGATAACTTGGTTTAGTTATTCTAAGCTGTTTTCTTTGTCTAACAAGCAAAGCACTCAAGTGCTTGTGTTTCTACCCTGCCTCTCAGTTATATGTGGTGGCTTATTTTTAGGTGGCCTACAATGTACAGTGGCATTTAATATTAATTTAACTAGTTAGGAGCACTGATCCATTCTGACTTTTTTCAGACTCAGGCTGAGTTAGGAACCACACAACACCACATTTTCCACAGCAAACAGTAAATCCAATGTAATTTTTTTGAAATGCAGTGTGAGGACAATAAAATGTTTGAAACAGTATGTATAGTATATACAACATAATTTAATAGTCGACCTTATATATACATGTATGTTCATGTTGAGTCAGTTTGAGAAAAATGTTTTGTCAGTCGTTTTGGGTTAAACAAATAGTTATATAGAAAATATTTCTATGTTTAATTTTTATATTGTATGCTTTGAGAATTAGTGAGATGAGAAAAAAGGAAAAATATTTTTTGGGAAGGTTAAGGCAGGATGGAGACTGTTTACTGTGAGGTTGTTGAGTTTTGGAGATGAAAATGCAGCGATGGCTAGTATACATATATTAAAGTGGAAGCATTTGCATTTTGCAGACTTCAGCAGATTTTGTTTTTTTTATGTACTTTGGTTCAAATAATAGGACTTGATTTGCTACTTTTCAGGTGGGCAGGCAGTAATTCCTAAAGGCACTAGTACTGAAAAATCTATAAATACTGCAGGCAGGTTTGATATGAGGGGTGAAAAAATGTAGAATGTTTGTAGAGAGGTGCCTAAAATTGTATCTGATTTATCAGATGACAAGTCTGCTTGTGAAAAAAGGAAACAAATGTACTTAAAACAATTTATAAAAGATGGCATCATAGTACTAGTAGCAGGTCTCATCTTTGCTCAGTTGAGTCATTTGGCTTTTAAATCTTGAGTGGTTTTCATGACGAGAAAAAGTTGTCAGTGAGACAATGTTATTTTGTTGTGCTCATCTCTTTGCGGGATAACTTTTTCTGTGATAAGTTTTGCAATTAGTAGTATTTTATCTGGTGCTTCCTTACCTTCTTGCTCAAGAAGTGCAAAATTTTCCAGGCCCAGAGAAGTTCTTTAAACTAAGAATTTTTTAAAACATTTGTTAAGCTGCATCATAACAAGCATATATTATGTGCAGTCCTCCTGCATGGTGCACTTCAAATTGTTTTCATTCGTGGCCCACTTAATAGTCCAATCACGTATCCAACTAAAGATCCAATTTATGTTTTCTTGCTGTGGCCAGCCTGATGAACACAGTCTGAACAAACTCATTTGATGCAATGTATTTTTCAACTTGGAATCCAAGTATATAGTCTATTACTTACGGTTTACATTTTTTTAAATGCAGTATAAACTATATATCGCACAAGCATCCACAAGGTGAGAAGACTCTTCCCACAAGTTATTAGGTTCTGCTGTAGTACACTCTTGCAATTTTTTTTGACAGCATCCTCATCGTCTTGTATCCAACCTTACTAATTTTGCTATTTTATCCCATACTTCCCATTTTCAGTCAAGGATTTATTTTTACATTTGCCCTTTTCATCTCTGCATCTCTCACTTCCATCATTATTTTCTGTACCTGTAGTACATTTGGGATTTCTTTCTCCTTCCATTTTCTAGTTATTTTTTTTCTGCAGTTGCTAATAACGGTGCTTTCACGTTTATTTTTTCATTCTAGTTTAATCCAACAGCACATACCTCTCAACTGTCCATATTTTCACAGAATGTCCAGATTTTTCTTCAAAATGTGTGTATTCATAAAATTTGTGGTTTTCTGGCAAATCCGTGGGATGATCTGAGGAATTAAATCCCTAAATAATGACATATATTTCAGTTTCAGACTTTATATTTTTTTAGAAAATGGATTTTAACACATACCCTGTTATTCTAGCTACTTTTTAAGTTTATCAGAGCAATATTTAAAATCTGACCTATTTTTGGTCCTTTGTCCCCCCCGTTATGTTAGGCTTTGCCCAGATTTCTTGAGATAAGAACTTGAGAGGTAAAGCGCAGCACTCTTCTGCACCTTATTATTTTTCCTTTGTAAATCTGTTTAATTGTAGCTCCCCAGATTTCCAAAGTATGTGCTCCCATGGGTCTGTTATCCTTTTTCCCAGATCTCCAATAATTCTAAAGAGTTTGCAGATATATTGTGGATGGCCTGTCTAAAGCATAAAAATACCTTTACAAACACTTCAACACAAATATTGTAAATGTCCCCCACTTTGTTGTATATCTTGAGGCCAAAACTCTTTGCTGCCACTCCTCATTAGTAAGGGATATGGCTTATCTCTCACTAAGTCCGTTTCACCTTGATGTAGGCTTTGTTTCATTTCCTTTATAACCTAGTATTCTCTTTGGAGTTGCTATGTCTGCCTTTGCTTCTAGAATAAGGTTTGTCATTGACAGTTTGCTTTCTGTACTTGTGCTTTCCTTTAATTCAGATGAAAGACCCGTACAGTTTGTATTCCCTTTACTGTAAATTGAATTCCTCTTTCACTTTAAGCCATGTTTTATCACTCCCGCCTTTACTAACTGACCCAGTGCCTTGGGTTTTTATTTTTCCTTCTCCATGTATCCAGTGTCTCCATCTCCTTGTCTCTCATTTTGCCCAATACGTAACCTATTGAGAATATAATATTCTGCCATGGTCGAACCTCTTTCAAGTCTGTTTTTCCATTTTACTCCACAATATATCTTCCCCTGCTGGATCTTCCATTGCCTTCCAAATCTGCAAATATTCCTTTCATCAAGCACCATCCCTTTCCATTTAGCCTGATAGGCTTTTTTTTATTTGTTGCAGATGGAAAACTTGCGTTGCTTTTTCATCTCAAGTCAAGTCATCACTGCGCGCTCAAAGGCAAAAAATGCAGCCTCCATGGAACTCTATAACATCCTAGGCTGCATCCTACATGAACTCAGGCAGGAACTTGCAGCACCATTAGGCGCCCTGTTCAGCCAAAGCCTGAGTACAGGCTTCATCCCAGCTGAGTGGAGGACAACCACTGTCATCCCTTTGCACAAAGGTGGAGTATCCACCAAGTCCTGGAAATTGAAGCCCCAAGAGCCTAACTAGCCTGATCTGCAAGGCCATGGAATGGATTATCATGGACCTCATTAACAAAGACATTGGCAACCTCAAAACACCCGATCACACACAGTTTGGCTTCAAGGGGAGGTCATGTCTGTTAAATTTGATCGACTTTGAGACAGTCACCAAAGCCATGGATGAGGGGAGGATGATGCACACCGCCTACCTTGACGTGGCTAGATCCTCCGAAACTGTTCCCTACTCGGGCATAATAAATAAACTCTCTCAACTAGACATCAATCCATATGTTACGGTATGGGTAGCAAACTGGCTGACAGAACCACCTAGTCAAAATTGGGGAAGGCCACCTGAAGCAGTAGACCTGTAACGAGCGGCATACCCCAGGGATCAGTTTTGGGGCCCTCTGTATTTTGGGATAGACTTTTCTGAGGTGCAGGCCAAAACGTGTGGGCTATGGCTAACCAACTTTGCTGATGACTGCAAGTTGGGCACTTTCATCAGTTCCCCTAGTGATGTGGACATCCTCCAAGAGGGTCTCAGTCAGCCAAATGACCTGTGCCAGAAACATGGCTTCAAGTTGAATACCAAAAAATGCATCATCCTCCTCTATGGGGAGTGACATCCCCACAGTTTATCACATTAATAATGTCCTAAGCACACAGCCAGTTGTGAGGGATTTGGGCACTCTGGTTGATAGCAACCTGACATTTGACCACCATGTTGCTTCCATTGTACAGAAAGCTTTCTACATGGCCCACCTCATAAGTAAGGGTATCTCATCCAGGGACAAGTAGGTCATAACATCCCTGTATTCTTCCCTTATAAAACCCATTACTGAGTACATTTCCCCTTTTGGCATGTACCTCACAAAGTACATGCAGTAGCTGGAGAGACCACAGAAGTTCCTCACCAGTAGAATCAGGGCCTCAAACATCTACCATACATAAACGGGCTAAAATCCCAGTCCCTCTACTGATGTTTGTACAGACTCCCCAGAGGTGACCTCTGGCATACAAAGCAATCTCAGACCCTGCCTTGATGGGACTGCTGCATATCTGCAAGTCGAGCTCCACTCGATTAAACTGCATGCGCGACCTCATCCTGGTCTGCGACATCAATAGGGCTTGTTGCTGGGACAGATTTGTGTCCCAGAGACTCCCCCATCTGTGGAATAGATTCCCTCGCCATGTCAAGCAGAGTACCTCATTACCCCTTTTTAAGTGCAACCTGGATAACTGAATAGGAAACAGAAAATACACCCCTGGGATTCCACCCTCTCTCTCTGCTCGATGGGGGCATCGGGTGCTATAAACATGGGCTAAATTCTTGGCTAGGCTTTAGGCCCTCAGGGCCAATAGCCTAGTAACTTCCTATGATCCTATAAGTGTGGAAAGGGACAACTCTGTTTCATGCCCCTTTGTAATTCTAGTGCCTAATATCACCTGCACACTTAACCATACTTGAGCCTTTATATGTTTGGAATATGACATTTATCCACCTTACAGGAAACCCTTATTCCTTTTGGATATCCTGCATGAATTCTCAACTAACTCTGTCAAAGCCTTTCTTCTTTATAGCCACGTAACATTTGGTCTTTTTAGTTTTGCATCTTACTTTTTAAGCAGTCCTTTGTTATTAAATGCTTGTCTTTCTACTGTAAATCCACATTAATCTAGCTCTATTTTGTATTTATTAAATATAAATATTAAATTTATTAAATATAAATATTAAATATTGTGCATACTTTTTTTTTTACCTAATTTCTCTACCTTGGGTTGTGCCCTCCTGGACTTCTAACACCAGCTCTACTCACCTACCTCAGCCTGCCTGTGTGTATCCTCACCTGGGTAACAAAAGTACCCCCTGGATTGAATGGCAAGCTAAAACAAAATAGTATGTCATATAATATTGTATCTTCTACTAGATGTATAGGTTAATCTTGTGATACTTGTTAGGTGTCCTTTTTAAACTGCCATATCAGCCAGCAGCCATACCCCCCACCCTCTGCTTGTTTTTCTTTCACTTCATTTCTGCTTTCCCTAGTCTTCCCAGCCTTTCCAGTACTTCTAACCCCCTCTAGACACTTCCTTCTAAATCACTTTTCTTCTCTCAGCCCTGCTTTATCTATTTCTTTCATAGCCTTGATCTCTTCCTACTAACCTCTTGACTTTCTTCCACACTCTCCCACTCCATCTTCCAGATCCTCCAAACTTACCTGCTGAATTTGTCATATTTCACTGATTGCCTTCCTTGATAGTCCTCTCTTTTATCACATTCTTCCTACCTTCTTTTTACTTTTACCCCTATAATCTCCCCTCCCTGACCTTCCCTCTGGGTTTTAACCCTCTGTGTGTCTTATTCACAACATAGACTTCCCTCCTCCTTTATCTTTATTTAACTACCATTTCTGCCCCCCCCTCTACACACTACCTCTGTCTGTATAAACTATTCTGACCTCCTCCTTTATCTTCTACTAGTTCTCTCTTTACTATCTACCTCCCTCTCCCTTCTACCTCCTGGTTCTATTCTATTAGAGCCTTGGACTGTCTTTCTGTTCTCCACCCCCACCCTAGCATAATCTTCCGGTTTGCCACTGTCTTCCCCCACTTTACTCCTCCCCCCTACCATCTTATATCCGCTCTAAACCTATTATAAGGACCTAGTCCCCGAGAGGCGCCATCTTTAAATTCCCTTCTCTCCGCGTGGCTGCTGTGCTTTCCCTGGCTTGTAGGTTTACATTTAAATGTAAGTGTGTCACTGCCTTTATTTTTCTCTGTGTAACTAAACAATACTGGAATAACTTGGCGTATTTAGACTTCTAGATTTGTATTTACAAGTCAGTGTGTTACTGCCTTTATTTTTTCCATGTGTAAATTAATGTATTAAATTGCCATGTTCATGACTGTAATGCTTTACCAACTAGCTGCTTAGAGTCTCTGTATAATACTTTTATCTGGCGATCTCTGCGGCTCCATTTGCCTTCTCCGTGCTAAGCTAATAACCTGCTCCGCACTTCTAGTTGCTAGAACTAGTCATGTTTGTTTATTTGAATGCTACGATGTACTATTAAGTTCGTCCAAACAAACATCTATCCACGGCTCTACTTAATTGAAGCAGTGCTAAGCCAGCAACCTACTCTGTACTACTAACTGCTTAGCTTGAGTAGCGTTTGTTATTTTGACGCAATAAACCTTTAGTAAGGTCGTCCAACCCAATTTATTTATCTTATATAGCATTAAGGTGGCCAGATACTGTTCTGGCTCCACTCACCTATTTATCAGCATGTGCAGGTGCCATAAGATATATGCTTAGAGGCCGTAGTGTACTCTTAGTACTCCGGTTAAGCTTTTACTCGCAAATTAGGCTGCATGACTTTCCAGCTCTTATCAGTAAATATCTCACTGGTTTGAGGTTTCATAGGTATCTATGTGCTAACTAACTGGCTGTAGCGAATAAAGTTCTCTGGTGCATAATATAATCTTTGGATAACCAACTGTGATTTTAACCTTGCAAGGGTTTTACACAGCCCTTGTGCTTACAAGCGGCAGGAAAATGTTAATAGAATCCTGGCGCAGCTATTAATTCCTACATTAACGCAGGACTCCCTCACAGAAATGAGTAATTGAATTACTTATCCTTCTGAGGTTTTTACTTGTACCGCGTGCATAAAAACAGCAGTAACGTGTTTGGCATTTTTTATATTGCGTCCAACATCAATGTTAGTCGCAGAATATGCTACCCTGAAAAAGCACAAGTAACAAACTAAACATATTGAGATAAATAACCTATTGTTCTTGGCTTCAAACCCTACTATATACTATAAGCTCATAGTTCGCGCTTACTTTCTTACACTCAATATGTAATTAGTCATGCATCTATTTTGCTTCGCCTAGATACCAGGTTGTAATTCTACCTGTGTTGCGCCGACCTAATAAGGCACATGCATGTGTATTTGTGATTCATTGTTTGAGTCTAGTTTCTCATTGAATTTGTACTTGAAGCTAATTTGAGCTAAATGTACCTTTTCTGCTCATAGAGTCTCTGGCACATATAGTGTTGCTAACTGCTTAATTAGAGTTAAAGACTTCACCTTACCATTGAACTCTGGCTAGAATGCTCTAGTCTTTAACTACTGTATGTCTTGTTAAAAACATTATACTAGATTGATATTCTCTATTAATCTGCTAGGTTCAATGTTATATATAGCTGCTAGTATCTAGTTGTATAGTTGTCATATAGTTGTATAGAATGAAACCAACCATTTAAGTGGAATGTTCTAGAGCTAATACCTAATTTCATTTGTTACTTCACCTGGTGCTGATATTGCTATGTTATTGTACAAGCTCATAAGTTTCTGTTTGATTTTTACTGTTTAACTCTTCCCTGTTCCATACCCAGTATTCATTATACCTTTCTCCTCTCTTTTTTATTCTCTCCAGTTGTGCATACTTTTTTTTTACCTAATTTCTCTACCTTGGGTTGTGCCCTCCTGGACTCCTAACACCAGTTCTACTCACCTACCTCAGCCTGCCTGTGTATCTCCTCACCTGGGTAACAAAAGTACCCCCTGGATTGAATGGCAAGCTAAAACAAAATAGTATGTCATATAATATTGTATCTTCTACTAGATGTATAGGTTAATCTTGTGATACTTGTTAGGTGTCCTTTTTAAACTGCCATATCAGCCAGCAGCCATACCCCCCACCCTCTGCTTGTTTTTCTTTCACTTCATTTCCGCTTTCCCTAGTCTTCCCAGCCTTTCCAGTACTTCTAACCCCCTCTAGACACTTCCTTCTAAATCACTTTTCTTCTCTCAGCCCTGCTTTATCTATTCCTTTCATAGCCTGGATCTCTTCCTACTAGCCTCTTGACTTTCTTCCACACTCTCCCACTCCATGTTCCAGATCCTCCAAACTTACCTGCTGAATTTGTCATATTTCACTGATTGTCTTCCTTGATAGTCCTCTCTTTTTGTCTCTACCTGCTCCGTTCGCCCTGTGGGCTCACTCCCCTACCCTGCCCTCAATTCCCACCCGCCCCCAGTACTCCTACATTTATTCCTCCTGAGGCCACACCCTCCAATCTCTACACCTGTTACACATAACACATAATTAACACTAGCTACCTCCTTTTTCTCACCGCACCCATTCACAACTAACTCTCATCCTTCCTTTTCCTAACAACAAAGCTAATACTATATCTCCTCTAGGCTTTTAACACCTACCTCCCACTTATCTCAACCTCTACACCCTCTAAAATGACTACATCAACTACCCCCACAAAATATATTTAATTATTTGGGTCTTTTTAATACCTCCTCTAACTATCCCCTATCTCTATACCTCCTATGAACATTCACTCCACTATACTCTTCCCTTCCCATCAAAACACACCTCAACACCAACAACACCTTTCTCTCACAACCTCCTAAACCTCATTTTCAAACCCAACTACCTAATAGCCAAATATCACAGACTACAACACATTAAATACACTAACCTAAAAACTAGAAAACTATTTGACTTCTATTGTAAACTGCAACAGCCTAACCTTTTAACACTCCCCCACTCACTATTAGATGGAGACATTCACCCCAACCCTGGTCCAATCTATTCCCCTAATAATGCAAACAACAAACAAAACATAACTAAAATCCAAACACCTAACAAACCTACCAACTCACTCTTAATAGCACATCTAAACATACGTAGTATTTGCAATAAAACTGTACAGGTACAAGCCCTATTACAATCTCAACCATTTGATATCCTATGTTTATTAGAAACATGGCTAAAACCCACCATTAAAGATAATGAAATTACCCCACCTGGCTACAATATCTTCAGACATGACCGTACTTCCAAAAAGGGAGGTGGTGTGGCAATCCTCTATAAAACAGAGCTACAAGTTAGCACCTTACATCCTAACTTACCTATAGACTCTTCTGCAGAAATAATAATCAGTAAACTTCAGGTAAACACAAGTAAAACCATAAATATTATTTGTGTTTATCTTCCCCCAGGAAATAACAGTAATATACTAGAGCATATCCTCATCTGGCTTTCTATTAATCTCCCACAAGAAACCATGGTCCTCGGTGACTTTAATATAGATTGGAATTCCTGTACTAATACTAATCCCTCTACCCACATTAACCTGTATGGCTTCTCACAACTTATAAACTCCCCTACCAGAACTAATAGACTCAATAACAAAGAAAGTACCTTGGATTGGATACTTACTAATAATCCTCAGCAATCCTACACAACAGGAACCCTTCCAGATGATATAAGTGACCACTCACTTACATATATTATCAGACATAAAACCAACATAATATTCCCTAACACTCTCAGAACAATACGCTCTAAAAAGGAATTTAACCCAGAACTTTTCCAAACAGAACTAAAACAATGTAATTGGATACCATTAAAATATATCCCTCTAAATGAAGCAGTGGAATACTTTAACTCTACATTCTTAGCCACCCTGGATCACCATGCTCCAATTCGCTCTATTAGAATTGAAGCTAAACCAGCCCCTTGGCTCACTAACAATACTAAACAAAAAATCCAACTTAGAAACAAATCCTGGGCAAAATGGCATTCATCTAAGAATACAACTGACCACCAAACCTTTAGAGAACATAGAAACAATACAAAAAAAGCCATTCTTTTAGACAAAAAGAATTATTACCTTCAGCTACAACAAACCTCTCTCAAAGAACCCAAAAAATTCTGGACTTCTATTAATAATCTTCTTTACCCAGGCCAACTAATAACACCTAACCCACTAGGCTCTAACCCTGAGAATCCCACACAAACAGCAAATGCCTTTAACTCTTTCTTCACTGATACCATCCAAACTCTAGCTAGCCACCTATCTCCTAACGCATCTAATCTGTCCACTTCCTCTACAAATCCACCTCCTCTGTTTCACCTCCAACCAGTATCTACCTCCTACATTTCCTCTCTTCTACATAAGTTAAAACCTACCACCCCCTCAGCTGACAAACTCCCAGCAGAATTCTTGCAAAAAGGAGCTAAAGCCATTGCCTACCCTATTTCTATTCTGATAAATAGAACAATAAGTGAAGGAACTGTCCCTTCAATATGGAAAATTTCACACATCATCCCACTACACAAAGGTGGGAGCTCCAATGACTTTTCTAACTTTCGCCCCATAGCTTTACTTTCCCCTATCGCAAAAATTATGGAAAAATGCATCCATAAACAACTACTCAACCACCTTCTCCAGAACAACCTTCTCGCTAACTGTCAACATGGCTTCAGACCTTTCCATAGTACCACCACTGCACTGCTATCATTCACAAGCAGCATCAACAATAATCGTAACAATAATTGTCTTTCATCTGCAGTCTTCATTGACCTATTCAAAGCTTTTGACATGGTTAACCACCAACTACTACTCCATACACTGAATACTCTCTCACTTGATCCTCTTGCCTTGAACTGGTTTGCATCTTACCTTGATAATCGTCACCAGGCTGTACTCTGGAAAAATAAACTATCCGATCACCTTCCTATCTCTCTCGGTGTCCCCCAAGGATCTATATTAGGCCCACTCTTATTTTCCATCTTCATTAATTACCTGCAGACAGCCATTCCTTACTCCACCTGCATTCAATATGCAGATGATTCTACCATAATCTGCTCAGCCTCTTCTCAAATTAAACTACAGTCTCTTACCCAAAAAGCATTCAACACTATTGAACTATGGTTTTCTCAATGCTGCCTCCTCCTGAATCCCAAAAAAACTAAACTGCTACTCTTCTCACCAACCCAAAAGTCCACATCTTTACCTTTCAGTCTCACTTCTAGCAGTGGTACTCTTATCTCTCCTGACCCTACCACTAAACTTCTTGGAATAACAATAGACAACAATCTAAACTTTGATACTCACATAAACACTACAATAAAGTCAGTCAACAAAAAACTGGGATCCCTCTATAGAATTAAACCTCATCTTACACCAGCAGCTAAGACTGCTATAGCCAGAACCCACCTAATATCCACCCTGCTTTACGCCTCTCCCATTTATACTAATCTCTCAAAGAACAACATCAGGAAACTAACTACTTCCTATAATAATATTGCTAGATTTGCTACAGGCTCTCCTTACAGAACCCATCACTGTCTAAATCTTAAACAATTAAACTGGCTTGAATTTCTTAATCAGCTTCAATATCACCAGCTTATAATAGCCCATAAGAGACTATATCTTCCTAACAATATCCCTGGACTCTCTAGCCTCATTACACCTTATAAAAACTTCACATCTCTACGCTCCTCTAACAAACTACTGATCAATACTACTAAACCCAACAACACAGCAGGTGAATTGCTGTTCTCTAACTCTGTAGGAAAACTTTGGAATAAACTTCCCTCTGAAATCACATCTCAAACTTCTCTCTCACTTTTCAAAAGGAATTTGAAACTCTACCTTAACAACCACTGGCTATGTACCTGTACTAACCCTGACTAAATCTTCTCATATTCACTTATCCCACCTCATCCCTTATTAGCTCCCTTTTATGTATCCATAAACTTCATTTTGCATTTATCTTACTAGTATATATCTACATCATACCTCAATCTCTTACAAAATGACCATCTTAATTCTACTTTGTACCTTACAAAATGACCATGATAACACCAATTTGTACTATTGAATAAAAAAAAAAAAAAAAAAAAAAAACTTTTTTTTGTAATACTGCTATCTCTATTATCTGTATAACTCCTATTTTTAACTTTGTAAAGAAACTCTGTATTATTCTTGGAGCTTTTCTCCCTGGGCCTCTACTGAAAATGGACATGTCTCCAGCTAGACTAGCCCGGTCAACAAATGTAAAATAAATAAATAAATAATATTATTCCCTGTAGTACTTTAGTCACCCTCTTTGCCATTATAGGCATAAAAGTAGTCATGGTTAAGTATCAAGATGGGGCTTGTATGACCCTGGATACAAGTGTTTGCCCTTTTTTGTGTAATTGCCAACACTGCCCAATGCGTTGGGGGGGGGGGGGGTATTCCCTTGAATGTCATTGAATAGTTTTATACAAGCCCTTCAATATTTTTCTCCTCCAGATTTCCCCTGGGATGCCATCATTTCTCTGGTGCCTTCCCCACATTCTAATCTTTTATTGCCTCACAAATTTCCTTTTCCTTTATGCTTTCTAATAAACCCTTTTAAATGTCTCCTCTATTTCAGGTAGGCATAATTTCTTTAGATACGTTGTCTGCCTCCTTTTCCTCCATATTGTCTTCCTGCTTGTATGATTTCCTGTAGTATGCTCTGACAATTTTTTAAAAGCTTTAGTTCCTTAATTTTGTTACCATGTTCTCAACCTTTTATTGCTGTAATCTCTGCCAAGTAGATTACTTTGTTGTAAATACAAAAAAGGGATAGTGTCACAGCTCTAGCCCTAAAGTCAATTAAACTATCCCAGTTTTCCACCACCACTTTTCTTACCTCATTTAGTTGTACTTTCCAGGTGTCCTCATCATTCAGTATATTTCAAACCTCTGACTCTTGAATCTTCACTCCAGCTTACAAGTAGCTGTTGTAACTTCCTGTCTGAATTTCATATGCTTTTACCTTAGCTCAGTGCTTCAGTTTCTGCTAACTATTCCAGACCTTTGCCAAATTCTCACCTAGGAACTTGACAAGGTTATTTTCACCTGTATTTCCTGACCCATCCTTCAACTGAATTCCTACTGTACGTATATCCGACAAAGTAGCTGCCAGTCACTTGGTTATTCACCAAATGCAAATATGTTATCACGAAGGATCTATCTAACTCTGCTCATTCCCATCTCCCTCAGAAAAAAGTATACTCTCTTGTCTCGCTGCTTCTTCGACATTACAAACGAGTCTGAGAATTATATTTCAAAAAACGCAAAAAAATTAAATTGGAAAAACAGAAAACACTGCATGGACCCGTGGTATAAAATAAAAGCTAGTTTAATAATAAAACAGTGAAACAACTGAAAATGAACTAATACAATACTACCAAAATAAGCTCTTTCATCTCAGCATGTGAAACTTCAGCTCATATTTCCTTCTGTTGAGATCCTAATTTTTTGTGCCCCCACAGAGACATCCTTCCTACTGCAAATTAAGTTCTCTGATAAGTTATTATTGTGACTCCCTGTTCAAAGGTTGCCATGCTTCCGATTGCCTACTTTGTGTCCCAGATTTTTGATCTTGGGGTGCATATGAATTACCATTAGAGTGATTTTCTTGCCTTGCATGTACCTTTTGCCATTATGTATCTTCGTATTTATCAGTGGCTTCCTCCTCTGTATTTCACTGTCCCATTTAAACATCTGAAGCAACCCCCTCATACTTTCTGCTGTGCCTGCATAAAGTACCCCATCAATCTTTTCTTTTTTTATCAGCATCTTGTGCTGTCTTGGTCAAATGCATCTCTTGTACTGTAATCACTTCTGCTGAGCATCTGAAGCACTCTTTCAATTTTATCTTCATCCTTTAAATCAGTGCTTCTCAAACGATCTGTGGTGGAAGACCACTTGTTTTTATTTCCATTCTGTTAGGGGCCACTACATTTGTCAACTACAACAAAGGTTAATTACTAGAAAAATTAATTAAAAAAAAAAAAAAAAAAAAGAAAGAAAACAGACAAAATACAAGCCAAGGTTCAAACAGAATTTCAACATAAAATCAGAACAAAACAGTCTAAAGATTAAGGAAACATTAAGTGAAATAATAAGTCCTTAAATTAAATAGCTATATAAGCACACTTTGGATGAACACATTAAATATATACTTTTAAATGTGACAAATGAGCTTGTTTCTTGCTATTAACTTATTTAACCAAGGTTAGATGGATGACGGTTCTACTTGAATGGGATAATGGTTGAGGTGTTTGCCTTGCAAGCACAAGGTGCAGGCTTTGAGTCTCACAAGGGATAATTGGCTAGGCTTAAAATGGCTTGCAAGGGCAGTTAGCTTAGTACTAATCTATGAACCTATAAACTGTTTCTGTGTTTTATTTTGATATTCACATTTAACTTTTTACCAAAAAGAGGCAATTGATATGTTTTCAGATTTCATCTTCAGTCCATCAGTAGCCAGTTCCAGCAATTTATTCTGTAAAGTTATAGACAAACTTGCATTTTTTTTTGATGAAAGAAATGGATTCCGGATCCATGAATTTACTATGGGTGAATCTTATTTTGATGGAAAGTAAAATGCAAAGCATTCTGTCAAATTTGTCAGGTGTTTGGTGATAATTTTTCACATATATACAGTATAAAGATCATAGGACGATACTAGGCTATTGGCCCAGAGGCCCTTGTGTCTAGCCACGAATTTCAACCATGTTCCCACAAAGTCAGCAGCTGTTTTCCCTGTCCAGCAGGGACACAGGTGGGATCCCAGGGGGTATATTTTCTGTTTCCCATCGAGTCATCCAGGTTCCTCTGAGGGCTAGTGAGATATTCTGCTTGACATGGAGAGGAAGTCCCTTCCACAGATGGGGGAGTCGTCGGGATACAATCTAACAAGTTATATTAATGTCACAGACCAGGTTGAGACCTTGTGTACAGGTTGCCTAGGGGGAGTTTGACTTACAGATATGCAGCAACTCCAAGGCTGAGTCTGAGACGGCCTTGTATGCCAGACACAGGTCACCTCTGAGCAGTCTGTACGAGACTGAGTAGGGGGACAGGGCTTTTAGCATATCTGTATAGGATATGTGTTTGAGACCCTGGAGTCTCCTGGTGAAAAACCTCTCTGGTCTCTCTAGCTGCTGCATGTGCTTTGCGAAGTACATGCCGAAAGGGGCAGTGTACTCAATAATGGACATTATAAGAGAAGAATACAGGGATGTTATGACCACCCTGTTCTTGGAAGAGATTCCCTTACTTATGAGGTGGGCCATGTAGGAGGCTTTCCATGCAACGGAAGCAACACGATGTTCAAAAGTCAGGTTGCTATCAATCTGGGTGCCCAAATCCCTCATGACTGATTGCGTGCTTAGGACGTTGATATTAATGTGATAATTTGTGGGGACATCACTCTTCCCAGAGGGGATGATAATGCATTTTTTGATATTCAGCTTGAGGCCATGTTTCTGACACCAGTCATTTGTTTGAGTGAGACCCTCTTGGAGGATGTCCACATCACTAGGGGAATTGATGACAGCACCCAGCTTGCAGTCATCTGCAAACTTGAAAAGCCATAGCCCACTTGTTTTGGCCTGCACCTCAGAAAAAGTATATCCCAAATAACCTAGGCCCCAAGACCCGAAGCCTGGGGTACGCCGCTTGTTCCAGGTCTACTGCTTGAGCTGGCTTTCTCTATTTTGACTACGTGGGTTCTATCAGTGAAGCCAGTTTGTTACCCATCTGGTAACATGTGGATTGATGCCTAGTTCAGAGAGTTCATCTATTATGCCCGAGTGTGGTGTGTGTCTATATATACTGCCTCATCCATCTGGGCACACACCCCAACATTCAGGGCCTGAAATTGACCACATGGTTTCTCCAGTTTTTATTATGGCTAGATCTCCCAGGTTGTCTTTCCCAGTTCAAGAAATTTTGATTTCATCCCATAGAGCGTCCACTCGAAAGATTTGCAAACGTAAATGGAAAAGGTTCTCTCTGCGCTTAACAGAAACCGATCCCTTTACAGCCCCAGTTCAAGTAGTAGTAGACTTTCTCACTTCCCTTTTCAAAGACACTGCTAGTTATTCTGCAGTCAAAGTTCAACTTGCTGCCATTTCCAACTTCCACTTTGGTTTTTACTCAGTGTCTCTGACCTCTTCAAAACTGTGTAAGGCTTTTTTTAGTGGCACCTTTCTGCTCTGGCCACCAGTCAAAGGACCCTATGCCTCTCTTGGATCTTAGTATGATTCTACAAGCCTTAGTCTATCCCTCATCTGAACCTCAGCCACTGTAGATCTGAAATTTTTCTCCTGGAAAACTTTCTAGTAGCAATTACCTCAGCCAGGGGAATGTCTGAGCTCCAGGCTATTTCTGCAAAATTTCCATGTTTAGTTTTTCATAAAGACAGAGTGACTCTATGTATGAATCCTTCCTTCTTACCGAAGGTGGCTAAAGAGACTAACATTAATCAGTCAAGTCAATCTTCTAGTATTCTTTCCTCAGTATCAGAACAAAGGAAGAGTGCACCTTACACATGCTTGATCATAGACAGCTTCATCTTTACACTCCTAGAATCAACTCCTTCAGGAAGTGCAATCAGCTGTTTGTTTCCTTCTCAAACACCAAGAAAGGTAAAACAGTGATCAGTTACATTGGCTAGATGGTTGAAAGACTATTACATTTACTTATTCTTCCAAGGGTATTTCTTTACCGGGTCCAGTAAGTGTTCACTCTACAAGGTCCATGGCCATGTCTCAGCCTTTTGGTCTAAAGTTTCTATTGGGGACATTTGTGCTGTTGCTACTTTGTCAACCCCCTGTTACGCATTACAAATTGGACATTATATCCAGGAGTAGCAGTGCTTTAGATTCTTCTGTACTCCAGAATATCCTTCCTTGATGGCCACTCTGGATTATAGTAGCTGGGGACTATATCTGCTTCATTCCATTAACTTGTGGAACAACATCAGAAAAATAAGTTATGTTCTTGCTATAATGTTCCATCTGTGTTGTCCAACTTCATTCCCTTAACCTTCTTGCTCCCCTTCCCTCTATCCAAAAAATTTGTCAGGAAGCCTAGTAGAGCTTACAAGGAATCTTATTCCTTTAGTTGAGTTCCTGATGTTCCTCTCTTGTATATGTACATTTGATCTTCATGCTGTTGTAATATAGTTAATGGACACTATGTTCTTGTTGGCAAACTCAATCCTAGGTACTGTGGGGGATCAGGGCATTTTGGGTAGGTAGGAGAAGCTTAATTCAGGAGTTTCAAGCTGGAGGGAGGTGGCTGGTCGGTTCCAAGCATCTGAACCATATTCCCTCCGTTTAATGGAATGAAGTTGGACAACACAAATGGAACGGTAAGAACATAACTTCATTTTTCTGCCGTTTGATCTTATCAGTGATAGAAAAGCATGTTACTCCTTCCTTGCATGGAAGTATTGAGATAATTAAAAATACCAAAAATATCTGCCAAATAAGCAACCCTGGCTGTCCTGCTTGCATCTTTAAAACGTTGACACCAAACTGGTTTCTTGTCTTGCAGAAACACTGATAGCACCTTCAGTAGTTCAAATACTCTACAAAACTTTTCCCCTTCATAACCATCGTACCTCATCACAAAATAGCAGTTGTTTATGATCAGCTTCTGTACTATTGCATAATAGAGAATAATTGAGAATTTAATGCATTAGCTTTCACATAATTTACAATTTTTACTACTTCACTAAGCACATTGTTTAGTTCAGCTGACTTTTTTTTTTTTTTTTTTTTTTTATTTGTTGCAAGGTTTTCTTGATGGAGGAAATGGTGTGTTGTTACATTCTGGTGCAAGCTCCTTAATCTGGGTAACCACTCCAGAATGTTTTCCTGTCATTGCAGCTGCACCATGAAAACACATCCCTACACAAAACTTAAACTCCAAGCCACATGTGTTGGCAATATAATCTTTCAAAGTTTTATACAGTTCAGAGCTAGTAGTTGGTCGGTAATGAAGCAGAGAAAAAGAATTCTAAATATCACCATCATGTTCAAATTGCACATACACATACCAAAATAATTGCCATGTTAGAAGTATCTGTGCATTCATCAAGTTACAATGAGTGATACTTTGCCACCTTAATTTGTTCTACAGCTGCTCTTCCATGCCATATGCTATTTCCTCAACACGTTGAGCTATGATGTCATTGGAAAGAAGTGCTTGAGCTACCTTCTTTGCTGCTGGCTCACCCAACATTACCAAACAAACATCTTTGATGCATTCTTTCACTAATGTCTCAACAATTGTATGTGTTTTTTTTTTGTTCTTGCACCCCGAAGTGTGACACTATAAGAAGCTTGTAAAGCACCAGATGTTCCTCGTGTTTCACTGTTGTAGTCATCACCTGTGGGTTATCCCTGCTGTGGTAGCCCTTGGCTGGCCCGAATACCGGAGTCAATATTTGTGCGCCGACTGCTGTCGCCTGTAGTCTGACATCAGGTTGTCAGTACTATAAAGCAAGGCAGCTGATGTCATTACATCAGTCTTGCTTGCCGTCGAGCCCCTAGCTGAAGTAGTTCGTATGAGTGCCAGTCGGTCGCTACCAGACGTTGAATTTCAGCAGAAAATGTCTAAAGCTAAGTACCCCATTGAAGACCCTATTTTCTTGCCCTAACTGATGTCCGAAAAAGTTAACAATTGTCTCGCCTGTGGAAAGCGGATCCCACACTGAGACTTCCATTCTTACTGCATCACTTGTTTAGGCCCAGACCACGACGTCCCTCTATGCCGGTTCTGTGCCCTCTTTAATGCATGAACCATTCACAGTAGAGCTCTTTTTGTAGACGATTATTTTCGGATTCTATCTTCAGTTTCCAATATGGCGTCTGTCAGCCAACAATCTGCCGACCTTCCAAAAAAACGTAAAGAAAAAGACAAGCCACATAAGGCTAAGCCTTCCAACAACACTACCGCTAAGCAAGTAGTAAGTTCTCTGGAATTCAGTGAGGCATTTTCGCAGCCTCTGATGCCCGACTTGCTTTTTATGCAGGCCTCTGCCGAGACCAATTCAGAGTCCGGTATGCTGCAGAAATCCACTTAGTCTTCCGAGCCTTTGGCTGTGTCTGCCTCAGTTGGGTCCGGAGCCAAGATGCAGGCACTGACTTACGAGGAGGCTGTTTGCACTACAGATTCTAGACAAAAAACAGTCTTCTCTTCCGACTACTGTTTCTCAGAGACCAACAGATTCCCTCAGGCCTCAAAGCCAGGCAACTCCTAGGAAATCTGTTTCTGGCCACCATCTTGCTACTGCTCCCCCACCCCAAGCTCAAATGTTAAAATGGTGGAGGATCTCATCTCCCTTATCCGAGGTACTCAAGCCCCCATTCCAAAAAGGAAGGGGCTTCCTTCTCCAGAAATTGACAGTCTGGGGGATCCGATTTTTCTGCCTTTGAAGAGGAACAACAGCCCTTAACTGTTTGAGGATTCAGATGCAGAGGAATCCATCCCCTCTGCCTCCCTTCCAGAGGGCCTCTCCTTTGGGGAAACCCATCACTCCCTCAGGGAACTTTTTCAATGAGAATTTTAGGACTACCCACAATCAAAGAAATGGCTTAGAGAGTTTCTAGACCTGCCCCAGCACAGACCCATGGCCAATCCCGTCTGTTCTAGAAGTGGTGGATGATGTTTTCCTTGAATCCAGTTTAGACCCTGATGGCCCTGCTTCAGCTAAATCTGACAGGTACTACAGTGTACCAGCTTCTCACCAAATACCTGTACAGAAACCCTGCTGCAGACCCTGAGGTCATTACACAGGGACCCAAAGGAGCTAAGACTAGTTCTGCCAAGAATCCTCTTCCTTCTGACAAAGACTACAGAGCTCTGGACAGATGGGGTAAGAAAGTATGCACCTCTGCAGCCTTAGCTATCAGAGCACTCAAAGTTCCTCACCAAAAGGATAAAGGGGCTCAAACATATGTCATACGCTGCCCGACTGAAGAAACTCCAGCTCTATTCAGTCGCATACCGTCTGCTCAGAGGTGATCTGTGCCTGACATACAAGGCCATGTCCAACCCGGAATTAATGGACATGCTCCACCTCAAAAAATCCAAATCCACCAGAGCCATGAGAGCAAGAGACTTAAACCTCAACACGGATATAAATAGGACGTGCTGGAGGGACAGATTCATCACCCAGAGACTCCCTATTCTATGGAACAGAATCCCAGTCCATGTGAGGCAGAGCCCCTCACTGACTCTGTTCAAGAGAAATCTTGACGAGTGGATGGGAGATCGTAGGTTTACCCCGGGAATCATCTGTCACTGCTGGACAGAGGCACAGCAAACTAATGGGTATAGTATTCTCATCCTAAGGGGTGGTAAAAGCCACACACACTCTGGCTAGGCAGATAGCCTAGTATGAACCTATGTACCTAATTGTCAGTTCCATATGTTAAAATATCAACAACACACACTGAAACAATTAAAACAGAAGATTGCTACCTCTCCTGACGGTGCCAACACAAAAGAGCTGGCAGAATTACTACACTCTGCTTGTCAAGTGGCCAAGCACTCATTACAATGCAGATATGACACCCTAGAACCCTCTAGCAGGGCAGCATTGACAGGATCTGTTAGTAGAAGACATGCTTGGCTGAAAGAACAACCTCTCCCTGATCATGTCAAGTCTAAACTTATTGATGCACCCCTAGATAAGGAATGTCTGTTTTGGGGGGAAAAGCAGAAGAGGTGCTTAAAAAGATGTAAGACAAAGCAAAATCTATGCAAACAGTAAAGGATTTCTTTCAAGTTCAACTGCCCAGATTCAGCAGGAACTTCCCCTCTATGCACTGGACCTTCCCTGCACCTAGCAGACAAGGCCAAAGTAAGCCCCGCAGGACTAGGACATCCAAACCCCTATCCCAGACCCAGCAAAGAAGCAAATAGTGGACCACTTCCATCTCTAAGGCAGGGAGTTCTAAGCCATACTTCTATAGCAAGCACTCACAATGACCTATACGACTGGATGGGAGAAAGGTAATTCACCCCAGGGATCACGTCAGTTGCCCTGCTAGACAGGGGTCTAGGGAAGTAAATAGTGTGGGAAGAAATAGCCAGGGAATTGTTATGGCTAGGCTTGTATAGGCCCTAGGGCCGATAGCCTAGTACCAACCTATGAACCTGTACCTTTGAACTCTCCCTCCCTCCCCTTCTGTCCTCCTTTTACTCATCTAAAAGAACCTTTGGTGTCAGCACTCAATCCCTAGAGACCACTCTTCCACTGATCCCTTGCATAAGGGAGGAATTTGTGTGGTGGGCAGAAGTCTGTGCCATAAGCAAGGGTCGTCTTCCCTTCATCCTCTGCCCTTCCGGCCAGACAATCACCACTGACGCCTCAGACATAGCTTGGGGTGCACACCTAGCAGGCAGGTGTACCCAAGTCCTCAGGAATGCCCAGCAACTTCACTTGCACATCAACCAGAAAAAAATGATGGCAGTGCAAAACGCTCTGACTTCTTCCAATCCCATCTCAGGCCAGGGTCCTTCTTATAAAAACAGACACAACAGTAATGTGGTACATCAACAAGCAGGGGGGCACCCAATCCTACCTCCCTGTGCAGGTTAGCCATGAGTCTGTGGCTTACAGCCACCTCCATGTGGCTACACCTAATTGCCCAATACTTACCAGGGATCAACAACACACTGGCACACCACCTGAGCAGAAACTTACTGGACCCCCACAAATGGCAGCTCCACAGAGAAATCTTTCTGCAAATCACCCAGGAGTGGGGGACCCCAGAGGTGGACCTCTTTGCCTCGCACCTCAACCACCAACTGTACAGGTTTTGTACCAGGGAGTATCACCTCCTAGCATGCAAGGTAGATGCCTTGACCTTCCCTTGGAGCTCCCTCTTTGTGTTTGCATACCCTCCTCTGCCCCTTATTCCCAAGGTTCTGATCAAAATAAGAGAGGGGAGACCAAAGGCCATCCTCATTGCTCCAGATTGGCCCAGACAGTATAGGTACCCCTTACTATGCAGTCTGACCTTACAGCCCTCAAAGCTGCTTCCCCTAAGGTCAGACCTCTTGACCCAGGAGAGGGGGGAGATATTTCATCCAAACCTACAGACTAAAACTTTCAGCATGGCTCATACACTAAAACTAAGAAGTCACTGTTAAGCAAACGGGTCCTGGACATCACAGAGGCCAGAAGGCCCAGCACAAAAAAATCTTACGCAGGAAAATGGAAAAGATTCTGCTCTTGGAAACCATCAACAGGGGCCAGTACCTCCTAACCTTCCATCCCTCTCCTTCTGGATTGTTTAGCAGAGTTGCTCAATAGTGGCCTGTCCTTCTCCTCTATTAAACTCCATGCCTCGGCCATCTCTGCCCATTATGATTCAGACACACCCCTCTTCTCTCATCCTTTGATTAAGGGGCTGCTAATACCAGGCCTCCCAGAAGACCTGCTACTCCACCATGGGACCTGAGTTGTGTTAAAGATTCTAACCTTACCTCCTTTTGAACCTGCCACTTCAACAGAATTGAAATATCTTTCCTGGAAGACTGCCTTCCTACTAGCCATCACCTCAGCCAGAAGGGTCTCAAAACTTCAAGCTGTCATGGCTGTCGAGCCGTTCAGAATGTTTCCATGCAGACAGAGTCTCCCCTGAAGACTAATCCCTCCTTTATGCCCAAGGCGGTATCTGATGTGACCCTTAACCAGGCCATACACCTTCCCACCTTCTTTCCCAACCCTCAAAACAAGGGGGAAAGAATTCTACACTCACAAGACATGCACAGACAACTCACATACTATCTGGACCGCACTAAGCCACTCAGAAAAACTGACCAGCTTCTTGTAAGCTTTGCCCTAAGGGCAGAGGGGAAGCCCATCTCCAAACAAACCATTTCCAAATGGATTTCACACTGTATCCATTTTTGCTACAGACTACATGGGGAAACCCATCCCTAGGTTGATCCATACCCACTCTACTAGGGCAATCTCCACATCCACTGCCTTCTTCAGAGTACCACCTACCAGGGACATATTGGAAGCGGCCTCCTGGACCTCTGTCCATACCTTTACAAAGCATTACCACCTACCTCTCTTTTCTAAGTCTAGGGCAGGGTTTGCCTTTGCAATTCTGCAGGGCCTCCATGCCTAGGACTCTACCTATCCTTCCACCCTTTACCTCAACTTCGGGAATCCTCCCACAGGTGGTGACTGCAACAGTACACTTATCATAAATGTAGATGTTCAAGTGTATTTACTGTTGCAGTCTTGGTTTTCCCCTCTCTCTCCCCTATTTCACATCTTCCCCTAAGGGGGGGGGGCACATGCTTCCCAAGGTGGCTCTCAGCCACCAGGACTACTTCTGTCTTTTCCCTTGTGCTTCTGACAGGTTAGGGCAAGAAAAACTGATGTAATGACTTCGACTGCCGTGCTTTATAGTACTGACGACCTGACATATGACTACAGGTGACAGCAGTCGGCGCACTAAAACATTGACTCTGGTATTCGGGCTGGCCGAGGACTACCACAGCAGGGGTAACCTACAGGTGATGACTGCAATAGTGAATAAGCTCTAACATCTACATTTATGGTAAGTGTACACAACTGTACTTTTTAATATGTGAAATAGTGAAATCTGCCTTTGTTTTTTTAATTCAGCACTCTTTCAAAGAACAGTCTTGGTTTTGAACTTTTTTCTTTGTTTTGTATGCAAATTCCTCTTAAGCTTTGATTTCATTGCTTCATTAGCCTGCACTTCTCCGCATACAACACACTAGTTTTCGCACTTCACTGTCTACTGTGGCTACAAAACCCAACTCAATATATGAGGGGATTATACTTCCAAGAAAAACTATTATGGACTCTGTCGGTCTATTTCCTCCATATCATTTCCATCATCGTCACTGGGATTATTGCAGCATTCAGGCAAGGTGCATCTTTTCCTAACAAAAAAAGTCCATTGGAACTTGTTTTGCCATATGTAAATAGTTAACACAGGCTTTACTTTCCTAAACCTAAAGTACATATTTATGATTAAACTATGAATTTAATAAAATGTCTCATTTTCCTCACTGTTGTCATCGGTTTGGTAAAGCCACACATTTATGAGGAATAAACTAGAAGCGAACCAAAATCCAGGACATTCTGGAAAATAAGGGGCAACTGACAAGTATGAGCACAGCATCCCTCCCCAGCAAATTACTCAAGCTCTCAACCTCTTGATCAATTCCCAACCACAGATAAGTAATACCTGCACAATGTACATCAAGTTGTTTTTCTTTCGGCTTTTTCCCGATAAGTGGTCGCCACAGTGGAAGTCCGGTCTGCTAATGATTGGCAGTAGATTTTTACGAAATGCTGAGGTGCCAGCTTGACACCCAACCTTCAACGGAGGCACACCCATTTACGCACGCTTGTCTTTCGAACGCTACCCAACCGCGGGGAGGACATGCAGACTCCACACACAAGGCACTCCCAAGCCAAGCCGAGAATCAAACGAGAGAGCCTCTTGCTGAGAGGAAACAATGCTACTGCTGTACCACCGTGGAATACTCACAATGTACATAAAGTATATTTATTAAAAAAACGTACATATTACAACCTCATAAAACAAAGATGGAGCCAAAAAACAGTGACCATGGAAAGGTATTACTATCAGAGATAGAGACGACATCAAGGACATATTTTAAATATTGCACTTGCCTACTTAAGGCTTTACAACAACATGTAGTTTCTGAAGGGTATGAAGCCTAAAAATCAAAAGTTTGCCATTATATACAGAGTATAGTTTTTGCCAGAAAAAAAAATAGCGACATGCTACCGAGATGGTCATTGGAAAGGTGTTGAACCCTTCCTAATTCTCAACATCTTACTTAGAAAAATCCTGAACACCAGCTACAAATAATGAAGAAAAGTGACACACATGCATATATTTTAGTGGTGGTAGTTACAATATACTACTAGGTAACAGCATCAGTTTTCCAGTATTGCTTAAGCTTTCATTTGATAACATGAAATACCTTATAATTGGGCCAAATTATTAACTGAAATATTAATGTTTTCATACCTGGTGAGGAAAAATCATACTCTGACCATCCCATTTGGATAAGCAGACATTCCTATTTAAAACAATTTTTTATTAATTTTAAAACAGAGTGTACAAAAGATGAGCAGACATTTCTGACCTGTTGTCTGATATGCTGTCATGTGGACACTGTCCTAAATATTTGCATTAGATGCACAACCATACACAAAATATATTTTATTGCTAAAGTAGTTGAATGCCAGCTTATGTATATTTTTATTAAGGTGGCATATCGTATCAAACTCCTTGTAGGGCAACCTAATAATACAAGTATAAATGCTGCACATATTCATATTTAACAAAAAAAAATACTCCTTGTAGGGCAAAGTAATAATACAACTAACAAAACTGCACATATTCTTAATATTGAACAAAACACTTCTTGTAGGGTAAAACTAAGAATGACTGTTGGTCATCGTATTAAAATAAGCTACTGAAGGACAGGGCTGCATGTAGAAAAAGTGCATTCTGTGTTCTGGATACCTGAAGGCCAGACAGTGGCAAAGAATGTACTTTTTTGACGCATGTAAGACAGTCTTGAACTAATTTTGCTTTCAACTGGAAGAAATACTTGTGATTAAAGTCAAGAGCGTCACATGTAGGCTTACTGTTTGAGGCCATATTAATGACTGAAGGTAAAAAATCAGGAACATGTGTCAAGTATATCTCATTATGAGGAGCATTCCTCCTGTTGGGTCTTAAAAAGTCTACCTTCCTCAGAGTTCCACATTGAAAGTGTCTGCATAGATTTATCAACATATTTTTCAAGCTGATATAATTAATCAAAGGAATTTTTATAAAGTAACCTTTAAGTATCCTGTGAACTTCCTATGTGAAGTTCTCTGTAAGCTCTTTGGAAGTGTTCCACATTTTACCCATTTGTTCCACAAGACACATGGTTGAGAACCAAACTCAGAGACTTGTTTTAAATAGTGCTTTTAAGTACTTGTAAGATTGTACTTTGTAGCCATACAGCTCATTCTGTTTGCACAAGAAATCCAGACATCACCAAAAATAATGATGGGACAAAGGTCCAATATAAAGAGCAAATTTCAGATTTTAAATGTGTAAGGAAAGCTAGTAGCTCAGGTTTTCTCATTATACATTTTTTTGAAGGATATGAAGTCTGAAACTTAAGATGCAGGTGTTGCAGAATTCTTAACCTGTGGGATTCCCTGCCTCTGCAGCCCGAAGTCCGGCTAGTATACAAAAGTCTACTGTTGCTTTAAGGTACAACGTACGTCACACTATGCTTCTCATATAGATTAGGGCATAAAGGTGGCGTCCAGATGTAGCATCCTCAGAACTGGTAACCCCAGTAGGAATGCCAGTCCAAGGAATCCCAAGAGGTAATGAGTACATCCAGGAGGGAATGGACTGGGGGAGGAGGGAGAGAGTGAATACTTCAATAGTGAAAGAAAAGACATCTGCTGCAAACATTTTACACAACTGTACTATGGCCTTCCATTTGCATGTTGCAGTATTTTTAACCTCTGGGAGAGTGCCAAAGCACAAGAAGAACCTTGGGAGGAGGAAGGACCAGCATTGCTGTCTAGGAACCCATGAAGTATGGCCCTAACAAAACCATCTCTAGCTCTGGAGATTACATCCAACTTATAGTGCATGAAAAGTATAATAAAAAGAAATAGCCTTTGAAATCCAAGAACATATGGTTTGCTTGGATACAGCTGCACCTAGGGACCTAGGATGAAAGGAAACAACTGATCAGATTTTCTATTAGATTTAGTTATCCAAATAAAATGTGAGTTTTCTATGTATATCCAAAGTACGTAACACCCTCTCACTGGCAGACTGCGGAGGGGGAGAAAAGTAGGCAAATTAATAGATTTGATTATGTGACAACTCATTAACTACCTCCGGCATAAAAGGATTAGTAAGCAAGGACACCTTGTCCTTATGAAACACCAAAAAAGGACGGCAAGCCATAAGAGCTTGATGCTCAGACACCCATCTGGCAGAAGTAAGGGCCAAAAAAAGCAGTGTCTTTTATGAGCAGTATTGCAAGGGAAGCTGAAGCAGCAAGTTCAAAAGGAGCCTGGGTTATCTTCTCCAAAACAAAATTAAGATCCCAGGGAGGAAGAACAGGCTTCATGGGAGGCCTAATGTTCATGGATCTAAGGTAACAGCTACAGTAGCAGCACACACTTGCTATCTTTGCTTGTCTTCCAATGCTCAAAAGTTAAAATGAAGAGAAAAACTGATTACTGCAGCCAGATTTTTTAAAGCTGGTAGCGCGGGAACATGGGGGGTGGGGTCATTTGAAACTTTGCTCTGCGTGGTAGGATGTCCAGCATTGATTGAAGCAGTGTATGAGCCAATTGGCAGCAGTGTTAGATGTCCGTCCTGCGAAATCCTGAGGCTGCAAAGACTTCATGGTCCAGCAGCAGTCCGCAGACCACAGTTTGAGAAATGCTGCTTTAAACCATTGGCATTTCATATCATACATGCAAATGTTTGCTTATTTTGAGTCTGCCTTTAATTTTGCCTTTGCTTGCTCACCATATACTCACCTGACTTCTTCAGATGTCGTCTTTCCCTTCCTACAAGTAATTTTTAAGGATTCTCTCTCACTCCTAGACTCATTCTGAAACATCGTCTGGCTACCTCCATCCTTAAATGAAAAATGTAAACCATAACCAGTTTTAACTCTACCCCCCCTACCCTGATTAGGCATGTCGTCTTCTTCTTTTGGCTTTTCCCAGTTAGGGGTTGCCACAGCGGATCACCTGTCCACTCATGATTGGCAGTGGAGTTTTACGGTGTCGAGTTGCCAGCTTGGTTCCTGACCTTCCACAGAAGGCGCACACACGCACACACTCATGCCTAGGGCCGATTTAGTGTGTCCAATCCACCTACAGCATGTCTTTGGGATGTGGGAGGAAACCCACGCGACCACAGGGAGGACATGCAGACTCCGCACAGAAGGCACCCCAGCCGAGAATCGAACCGGAGAACCTCTTGCTGTGAGGCAGCAACGCTAACCGCTGCACCACCGTGGCCATCCCTGATTGGCATGTATAACCTTATAAACATTTTGTAACTCTTCATTTAATTTCCTTAATTATAATGTAAGCTGTCAGTGGATGGCTTAAGAATAAAGTGAAATGTCATATCTCCCTCTTTAGTGTTTCCAAACTGACTCACCCAGTGATGACTTCCCTCTTTTCTATATAATCTAATGTCCAAACCTATTACAATACTTCATTAACATCCCTCCTTGTACCTCTGTGCTTCTATGCTAGTAAAGCTTTCCCTTGTGAGTTTAAAAGCTCCTATCTCAATGTACTTTTCTGTCATGGAAGCATTTCCTTACAAATCTAATTTACTTGCTTCATTTTAAATTCTTCCAGTCTAAATGTTGAGACATAGAGCATACAAGTCTGTTCTGTTCAACGTCCTGATGAACTTGTCTGTTAAAGCTTAACTCACTCTTTAGTCTTTACCAACACATGGCATGGAGTTCCCTTTGCAGCCAATCAAGTTTCCCAATGATGTACAAAACCTCTCCCCTTTAGTGATATGCTTCTCAAGTGAGAAACTCTTCAGTATGGACTAAGACCCCTTCAGTTTGAAGAATAGGGTGTTTAAGTATTGTGTCCTATATCTCCTCTTAATTATATCCTAAGATTTCTCAACTTCTCTTGTAGACTGTACTGTCATGTATAGTGTGGTGTGCTCACTTGTGTTAACATTTTCAGCCCTGGTTCATAGGAATAGCAGATCACAGAAATCAAAATGGTTCATTCCTCCTCCAAACTTTTCCATATCTGTTATTCCGAAAGAGTGAGTGATCCCAGAAAATTGAAACAGTAGTAGAGATGGCACTAAACTTAACTGACTAATTTATAAAGTTTGCTTTCCAAGAAAAAAAAATGCATTTTTAATTAGAACGAAGACTTGACAATCGCAAATTGTGAGTATTGATTAAACATGTAAAAAGTCAGTTGGTTAGCAGTTTACGATCATTTCTTTTCTTCATCACCAGGAAAAGTTTGTTCAACTGCCAACATCTGACAGTTTCTTGGAAAATTCACTCACTTGCCCTGATTTATCCTGCATTTTCCTTTGGAAAAGTGGAAAGGGGTTTGTGATTGGACTGTCCCACATGGTACTTTGTTCCACCTTTCAGTGATCTCCCTAGCAACACATGCTGTCTCAGCAGTGCTTTTTGCCATGCCTTTATTTTCATTTTCCAAATTCTCCAATGCCTGGTAATGTTCATTGTAGGTTTTTGGACACAGTGGGTGAAATATGCTGACATTTAAATTGCAACTGCATCTTTCTCCACTCCTTGATAATAGGAAGGGATACATTTCTGTTAATGTGAATCTGTACCAGAGTAATCATGATCAGACAAGACTTTGGTGTTTGCCACTTTCTATACGTGTTCCTTTAAGATGGGGAGTATTTTCTCCTCGTGCATGTAACATCTGAAGTTAATGGTTCTCTACTCTTCTGTGAAAACTGAACACAGAATATTAACTTATTACTTGCTCTCAAGCCGAATACTCGCACTTGAGATACCAATCCATTCTCAAGACGCTTTTCATAAAGTCAACAAAATCTTTTTCTTCAAGTTTCTTTGGAATGCCTACAAATCTAGATGTTATGTTGTTCCCATCTCGCCTTCCTTCTTTCTGTTTAGGTTTGGAGCCAAACTCTGCTCCGACTCAGCCACATACTATAACTCAGTCTTTACTGGCTTGAGGCTAACCCCTATCCCAGCTTGCCTAGCGGTAGCTACCCAGATCTCATTTGCCGCTTGCAGCATCGAGATTGTCTTCTGCTGGCTCAGCTAAGTAGTTTTTTTCTTGTGCTAAATTGTGAATATTGTGACAGTTTTTGGATAATTTTTTGTGTACTGGTAGTGTTAGTCTAACATTCCTTATATTCTACTACCCCTCTGTCAAACCTTCGGTTGTTTGTTGTTGCTTTTGTTGTGGCCGTCATTTCTGTGGGCCTACCTTGCCTTTGTGATCCCTGTCGGCAGCCCATTTAAGTTAGTGGGCTTTCCCCTTTTTCTGTCCCTCCTTTCTTCTTTAAGGAGAAGCTGTTTTAGTTGGAGGCTCTTCTTTCCTTAGGGGGAAGTAGCCGTTTAACTTAGAGGTTACATCCCCTTTCCTTCTCTTGTTTAAAAAAAAAAAAAAAAAAAAAAAGTTGTTTGTCAGTTGTGTGCTAGCTTTCTTGTTGTTTCAGGTATTTTACCATGTCCAAGGAGCCATAACCATCAGGGTTTAAAAAATGCGACTCGTGTTGCCAAAAAATGTCCCTTGCGGACGGGTACACGAGTTGTGTGTACTGTTTAGGGGCTGTTCACTTGCAGGACTCATGTTCATCTGTCATGGCTTTAGTGCACGAGTCCTGCAGGAGAGCCAAAACAAGCTTATTCTATGAGGTTTATTAAAAACCTGTTTTGAAGCTGCGTCTGGAGAAACTCATTCTGCAAAAAAACCAGGGGAATAAAACTGCATCTTCGTCGGCTCTATCCTCAGTGCAGACCAAATCTAAAGACAAGTCGTCTGAACCTTCGGAGCGGACAGTTGGCTCCGATAAGACTCTCTCTCTGGCGGCTCCAGCAGCAGTCTCGGAGCCATCCTGGACTCGCAAAAGATCTAGGTCCCCTTCCTTGGAGCCGGTGAGATCTGTTCCACAGTCTCTCATTTTACAATCTGTGGCAGGTAGTCACCGGTCTTCTGCACACTCCTCTCGGTCATCCAGGAGCCTTTCAGATGATAACGTGGAGAGGGTGGTGAAGAGGCTGCTCAGGACACCGGTATTTGCAAAATTGTTGTAGAGCCTAGCCCAGAAGGAAGTGCTGCAGTCTGCCCAACCAGTTTTTTCATCAGTTCCTCCTCCAACTGCATCCATTTTAGAGCCGAAGTGCATGGACATCATGGTGGTGAAGCTGTCTGTTCCGACAACCCTAGTTTTATCTGTTCCGACCACCGCTCTCCAATCTCCTCGATACCTTGGTCTGTCGAGGGATCTGTGGGCCAATGCTCTCTTGGCTCCAAGAGGGGGAGTGGCATCAGACCCTTGTCCCAACCCCCCCCCTCCGCTGCTTCAGCGCAGGTGAGCTCGGTTCCTACATCAGCCTTGGAGCCATCGCCATTGGTTTGGAGGAGGTCTCCAGGTTCTTTGGAGTCGAAGTCTCTCTACGTCCGTGACCGCGGTGCCTTCTAGGTGATGAAGTGTGCTGTCTGCTGAGACCACTACACCATTGGCTCCATTGTCTCCTTCCCCTTCTATACCGGTGTCTGCCTTGGAACCTCCCCTCCACCCCAAGCATAGGGAACCTATGCCCCTGGACGTCTCATTGGGTGACCCCCACCTCTTCTGAAACCTCTCCTCTCTGAGGAGGTTCCTCAGAAGAAAAAGTGCAAGAGGAAGCATTTGGACTCCTGATTCCGTCACCTCAGACACAGACTTGGCAGAGTCGGAAGGGTCCCGCGGTCCCCCTCTGAGAATGTCTCTTTTTCAGACGTCTTGGAAATCCTTAGAGGGGTAACTGGAACTCCCTTGCCCCTTCTGAGGACGAGTTCATGTACCTGGATGCTTTTGGTTTCCGACCCTCCACCTCTTGGTTGTCTCCGCCTTTTGACCCACTTTCTTCTGTAGTGAGTCGAAAAGAGTGGAGCTCTCCAAAAACCATGGAACCAGTTCCGTGTCTGCCCAATAAATTTATAACTGCCCCTGAAGATAAACCATTTCTTTCAAAAGGAGTGCCTGTTGATGCTATGGTGGTGGCACCAGCCACCAAGAAGGAATTTGCAGAAACTTCCTCTTCTGTCCATCTGCCTAACAAGGAGTCCCAGACCATGGACATGTATGGGAAGTGTATGTTTTCATCAGCGGCCTTTACACTCAGGTCGCTGAACTACTTATCGCACCTTACAAGACTTCAGAGGAGATCTCCTTAAGGGGTTAGGAGATACCCTTCAGGATCCTACAGCTGAGGGAGCAGCGAACAAGACGGCTAACCAGCTTGCGACTTTGACCTTAATCGTTAACTCTTCCATGCGCCTGATTTCTTACGCAGCAGATGGAGCAAGTAGGGCTTGCAGGCACAGGAGTTGCTCTGCAGAGACACTCCTGGATGAGCCTATGTCAATTTGTGGAGCCCTTCAAGTCATCTTTTACAAACACCCCCTTTGATGGCTCTTCTTTGTTTGGGCCTCAAGTAAGAGAGGCTCTTACCAGGTGTGAACAAGATGGCAAAGCTCTCTGCCGTGGGAGTACATTTTTCCACTCTTTCTAGACCTTACTCCAAAGGTCAGAAGAGTGGTAAAATATGGTTCTGGATTCGCCTGACACTCGTGGAGAAAAGTACCCCAGGGGCAGAGGGGGAAATAATAACGGGAGATGCCAGTCTCGTGGCAGTGTGTGTCTGCAGCAGGGCGACAGGGATACTTTCTCTGCTAGGCCCTTTCAGCACCCCTGATGGGTTGCCTGGCTGTCCTCCACTGGAGGCATTCGGGGGCAGTTTATCACTGCACCCAAAAGCCTGGCAGACGATAACAGAAGATGCATGGGTATGGTCCATAATATCCAGGGGTTACAAAATTCCATTCACCCAAAAGAGCACAATGATCGATCCCAGATCTTCCATCCAGGATCAGGCAAACCTAGAAGTACGAAGGTTGCTACAAAACAGCCATCCAGGAAGTCCCCACGCATCAAATAGAATCCAGTACTTAATGTTCTTTTTAGTTCCAAAAAAGACAGGGGAATGGAGGCCCATTTTGGATCAAGGCAGACTAAACAAATCAGTCAGGAAAACGAAGTTCCAGATGGTGACACTACAGTCCATTCTCCCTTTTTTGGGTCAGGACAATTGGATGGGCTCTATTGATCTCCAGGATGTGTACTACCATATAAAAATGGAGAGGTGATCCAGGAGGTATCTACGCTTCTGGCTGGGAGCCAGTCATTATCAGTTCAGAGCTCTGCCCTTTGGTCTCACCACAGCCCCCAGGGTGTTCACCAAATACATGGCAGTAGTTATGGTTCACCTGAGGTGTCAAGGATTCCAGGTGTTTCCGTATCTAGACGACTGGCTCCTTAATGCCACCACCAAGCATCACCTGATAAGTGTGGGACCACACAATTCACAGTTGTTCACAGCTAGGCATCACCATAAATTATGAAAAGTCTGCCTTGTTGTCTTGTCAGTGTATTATATTTATAGGGGCAGAATTAAATACAAGAGACATGACATCAAGAAAGGGTCTCTACTATTCGTCAACAAGTCTCAGTACTCATGACAAAAAAAGAGAATTCAGGCACGGTACGTACTGAAGGTCTTGGGTTCTATGGCGGCAGCAATTACTCTGGTCCCTATAGCGCGCTTTCATATGAGAATTCTCCTGTGGCTCCTTTTCACTCAGTGGTCATTCCAGGATCTACCAATGTGACACCTGATTTCAATAACAGAGTCCTGCAGGAGGGATCTGCAGTGGTGGCTTTACTTCCCCTAGGTCACCCTAGGCAGACCATTCCTGACCCCCCAGCTAGTAGCCACAGTGACCACGGCCGCTTCCCAGATTGGGAGGGGGGGGCAGTATCTGGAACAGACTGTTCAAGGGACTTGGCAACCACACGAGTACCATTTGCACATCAATGTCCTGGAAATGAGGGCGGTGCTCTTGGCGTTGCAAGCACTTCAAGACTCTCTTCCTTCAGGGACTATAGCAATACAGATGGACAATATGTCATTGTGTGGTACATCAACAAACAGGGTGGAACCAGGTCTTACCCCTTGTGTTGGGAGGCTCTACGAGTATGGCAATGGGCGATGTCTTCCCAACACATTCTGATCACAATGCACATCCAGGGGAAATCCAACATGATAGCAGACAAGCTCAGCAGGGTGGTACTTATGCCTCACGAGTGGTCCCTGAAACAGGAAATTGCAGGTCTGATTTTTTGCAGATGGGTACAGCCATTCTGTGATGATCTTGCTACTCACCTAAACAACAAATGCAGCAGCTACTTTGCCCTAGTCCCACCGCTGGGACAGTCACCCAGGGATGCACTTGTTCACAATTGACCCCTAGGACTGCTTTATGCCTTCCCCCTGTTTCCTCTAATTCTCAAAGTTCTTGAGAAAGCAAAATTGTTGGGTTGCAAATTAATCCTTATTGCCCCTTATTGGCCTCATCAGATATGGTTTCTGTTCCTTTGGCATCACCTGTGAGAGGAGCTCTTGGATTCTGGACCCGGTTCCAGACCTCCTGACACATCATTCAGGTGCTCCCCACCCCTCCATACAAACTCTGAAGCTGACTGATAGCTTGGTTTCTCCACTTCCCTTCCAGTCCTAGCCAGACTTCCAGAAATCTCCCTTGCGGTTCAGCACATTTTGTTTTTTTTCTCACAAACCTACTTCCAGGAAACTTTATGCTAGTAAATGGAAGCGGTTCTCTTACTGGGCAAAAAAGAATGAGGTTGATCCTGTTACTGCACCTATTTCAAAGATTCTTGATTTTTTGGCTGAAACCTTTAAATGAGGAGCAGCTGCAGCTACAATTTGGGTGCAACTGGCTGCCATTTCCAATTTTCATGTAGGACACTTAGGTTCTAACGTCATGTTACATAAACTTTGCAAGGCCTTCTTGCACTGTACTGCCCTATTAAGACTCCCAATAAGAGAATCTCCCCCTCTGTGGGATTTAAATTAAGTTTTAGCAGCTCTAATCCCCCCCTTTAGGCTGCTGCTTCTTGTCCTCAAGTTTTTGTCGTGGAAAACCCTTTTCTTGATTGCCATTACATCAGCCAGGTGGGTTTCGGAGTTACAGGCACTTTCCATTCGCCCTCCTTATTTGATTTTCCACAAAGAAAGAAAAGTCTCTTTCAGAACTAATCCTTCCTTTTTGCCAAAAGTTTGTTCAGAGTACAATTTGAATCAGTACATTGAACTTCCTGTTTCTTCTCCATTTATGGCAACAAGGCAGAGTATAAGCTCCATCAATTGGATGTTCATAGGCAGCTTCGCTTTTTACATAGAACCAAGGACATTAGAAAATCAGACCAATTATTTATATCCATTTCAGAGAAGAAGCAAGGGTCTCATGTTACAAAAGTAACCTTGTCAAAGTGGCTTTCAAACACCATCGTCTATGAGTCACGAAACATGACAATCCCAGGAAAGATTAGAGGACACTAAACTAGGTATTTGGCTACCTCTATCGCTTTTCAAGCTAGACTACCTCTAGATTTTATCTGTGCGGCAGAAACATGGGCTAACCCCCATACCTTCATTACTCATCACACAGTGGACGTGGCCTCCCAGAACAGGGCATCCTTTGGTTCCACAATCCTGAAGAGTTTTTTCCAGTGAGACACCCAGGATTTAGGTGCTGGGGGCGCTGTCCCAAACAGAAAGAAGGAAGGCAAGATAGGGACAACATAACATAAAGAAGTTATGTTCTTACCATACCTTTCCATGTTGTCCTTCATCTCGCCTTCCTTCTTTGCATCCCTCCATCCTTCCTGGATGATTGAGAGGATTTCCTTTTATTTGGCTACACTGGCTGAGTTTCTGCTGTCACTCCAGCTGCTTTTAGGTAGTCTTTGTCCCCTCACTTGTTATGCCTCCTTCCTGTTACAAGGGGATTATCTGCTATGGTAATTTTTGGTAACTTGATTCTTGTTTTACCTACTTTGTCTAGTGGTTGGTTATCACAAATGAGATCTGGGTAGCTACGGCTAGGCATGTTGGGGTAGGGGGGTTAGGCTTGAGCCAGTAAAGACTTTTCGAGCTGTAGTATGTGGCAGAGTCATAGCCGAGTTAGGCTCCAAACCCAAACAGAAAGAAGGAAGGCAAGATGAAGGACAACAAACATGGAACGTTATGGAAAGAACATAACTTTTTTTCTCTTCTGGACCTGTCCTCCAACTCCATATTTTATAGTAACTGATCTTAAATTTGCTCATTGTTCACCAAATTTCACTTTTCCTCAGCAGGTTTTAAACTTAATTCTATCTGAGTAAGTGGAAAGGGTTTCCTGTACCTCTTGAAGTTGCATGCTAATGTAGCCTGTTGGCAAACCACACTGATCTTGACTTTCAGCATAGATGTGACAAGTGTTGGTTTCCAGTCACGTCAAGGCATCACCTTGCTAGTCATCCATCCTTGGATCAGTTTCCCACCATTCTTTCTCACCCTTCTTTCCTTACTTTACTTTTACAGATATTTCTTACTCCTGGTGGTGGTGCTGTGGTATCGTTGTCGCCTCACAGTACGACGTTGTCCTGTTCAATTCTCAGCTAAAGCGTCTTCTGTGTGGAGACGTGCGTGAATGGGCGTACCTTCGTTGAAGGTTGTGCGTCAGAGCTGGCAACTCGGCACGTAAAAATCTACTGCCAATCATTAGCGAACCGGAGTTCCGCTGTGGCGACCCCTAACTGGGAAAAGCCGAAAGAGACAACAACTTTTACAGATAATTCTTAATCTTTTTTTATTTTCTGTCCATTTGTTTTTTTTGGTCAAGCTTTGTGTGTGACACTAATCTCCAATGCTTCCTTATAGTGAGACTACAATTTTTACAACCTTTTTACTGAATCGTTAGCCTAGTCTGGAGCACTATTTTTGTAGGTACCTATTTTCCTACCTGCACACTGGAAGTCTCAAAATAGGAATATTAAGGCCTTTACCCAACATTCAGAATAAAATGAAAAACCAGCATGCATTACTGGAATACATCACTGCATTAACTTTAGGCAATTGGGCATGTATCATTAATTTGGCAGGGAACACCCACAGAAACCATGACCTTTGTTGTTAGTTTCATCTGAAAAGCTAAAAATGTTAGGGGGAATGTCCTATATGGTCTAGCGGTTAGGATTCCTGGTTTTCACCCAGGTGGCTTGGGTTCGACTCCCGGTGTGGGAATGGGAATGGGCATTGGGGGGGAGGGGGGGGCTATAATGGTTGTTTGTTGTTAGCCTTACAAAGACAAGGTGCAGGGTTTGATTCTCAGAAGGGATAATTGGCTAGGCTTAAAATGGCTCGCAAGGGCAGTTAGCTTAGTATGAACCTATGAACCTATGAACTATATACAAAAGGAATAGCAAATAAGAGAAAATATGAGAACCCATATCCATCTACAGCTCGATGGCTACTTACTCTGTACTTAACCTTCATTTTTGTTGTAATACTTATTTTCATTGAAGCCTTTTTTCCTTTTGTTCTTTTTTCTGAGTTTGTGTCAGCTTAGCTTCATTTAAATACTTCAGTTTAGGCCATTAAACTTGCTCCTGTGAATGTTTTTGTTAATGTTAAATGGGTCATGGGCATTGTAGTCTCCTCTGTGGCTTAATTTTGGCATATGTGGCTCTGTATCTTGATCATTTTTGAACAACCATTGGAAAATGGAATGCCTTTATCCCAATATTGTTTTCGAACTGAGGCAAAACCACATTGGGCACTGTATTTCTTTTGTTTGCATTCCCAGTATGAATATGCTTAAATACCAGATTTTTGTTTGCACTTTGCCCTCAATTGGTATAACTAACACTGACCTATGCCATGGGGGGGGGGGTGAATTTCATTCCCTTTATTGCCATTGAATAGTTTTTTATACCAGATCTTCAGTATTTTTTTTCTTTGAATGTAGCTTTGCTAGGGTTTGTAATTTGTTGACTTCCAGATAATTTTTCCAAGCCATGATGGCAGCCTGAATTAATGGCTCCAACTGTTGTCAGTAATTAAAGTTTTATCTCCTTAAGTCCATCGTTGAAGAACTGCTGGCATTTACTCAGTGGATTGCAAGAGTATTGTGGCTTTTGTTATGGATGCTAAGTTAGAATTGATCCGTTACAAATTTGATGGACTAGTATCCGAGATCAGTTGCATTTGGGACAGTGTGAGTAGCCTAAAGATTTAACTGATTTAACATGGCCGAATGTCACAACAGTACAAGGGTGCCTCTCCTTACATATCAAAGTGCTATTGGCATTAAGAGCTGAGCTGCACGTGATAAAAGAAAGCCAGGAAGGCCTACTGCTATGCTAGGAGAGATGGCATCTTGTGTTACCAGTTTACAGGAGGGATGTATTATGGTTCTTTGAAGAATAGTTAAAAGGCCCTGCCAGCTGACTTTCACAATCTGTGAAGAGCTGCACTCTGCTGGATCATACTGCTGCTAAGTATGGTATAAAGAGGTGTTCTGGTTTTAGTTAGAATTTTGGTTTTGAATTTTGAAAGTGATTCTAGTTAGAATTTGGGTTTTTGTCTTTTGCTTCAATTTAATTCTACATTTGTAGTTCCAAGTTGTATCGCTTCACTGCCATTGTTGGTATTGTAGTATTCTTGAAAAATTTTTAACTACCTTGTGCTAGCCGCCTCTGTACTGTACTGCACTGTAATTTTCTGTATTGTGTTCGCCTATTGGAGCTTTTCTCCCTGGGCCTCCACTGAAAATGGGCTCTTGTCAGCCCAGTGCCCTTTCCCGGTAAACAAATGTCATAAATAAATAAATAGAAGCATTTGCATGTTGAAAGGAGTGAAACTGGTAGATGGATCTTGATTACATTACAGACTGATAGAAGAGATGTAGTACTTAGGTGTTGCTACAGGCCTGTGTGGAGGTATTAGAGACCTTCATGAAGTCTGTGCAAGCTAGGCACAGATTTTACACTTCTTACAAAAAGGGATTCTCTTAAATCTTTAGAGGACACAGCAGAAGTTAAACAGGCTGTATGTTCAGTGTTGACCCACCCACACTAGCTAGCATTGTATGTTATATATTGGTTGACCACTATAGCCTCCCACAAGGGAAAATCTTAGACTGCGCACCTGTAATAGTATGTTTTAAAGGATTTGAGAAGGCCTGGCCACAATCGAGGTTACATTTTTATTAATGGGAGATGGGCAGGATTTGTGTGCTGCAGAAATTCTTCAAGCAGACCAGAACAGAAAGTGAACCCATTACCATCAAGGAGCCTTAACTATGACTTTGGTTTGATGCCTGTAAAGCCACTTGGAGGAGGAAGCTTATTGGAGTTGGGGGATGGCAAAAGAATAGGGCGGAAGAAGAAAAGTAACGTAAACACAGATTTACGGTTAGGCTAGACAGAAGTTTGAAAGTGGATGTTGGTGATAAATGCAGTTAGGATATGTAGATTAAAAATGTTGCACATGTGGAAGTGGAACTGGGTAATATGGAACAGTGTTGTGATGCAGAGAATAAAATGCTAAAATTCTAGCTCACATCTTTAAAACTGAGGCTTCCAAAGGTAGAACTGGGTACCTGACTGACAAAAATGACAAGGAATAGAGTATTGTAAATTCTAGTATAGTGCAAACTGGCTAAACCATTCTAAACAGCACTCTGCTTCCATATTTTCACGGTGCTATTTGCAAATGAGGACTGATATACAGTAAAGATCCCTCAAAAGATTTTAAACTGGAAGTTTAGGTGGGTGGTACAGTGACCCAAGAAATCTCTGGTGGCGCATAGGCTAGTATCCAGAGATTGGGTGCAGGGGAGGCAAATGTGCTGAGCACCATTAGGGTAAACTTCCTGCACTTTGGAAGATTCTGTATGTAGTTTATTGGGTGAAAGATAGGTGAATAGCTGGATTTTAAGCGGGGGGGGGGTGCAAAGTAAGCGAAGCAGATGGAAACCTTGTAGATATGATTTAAAGGAATGTTTTGTGCAAGAACACAGCAATAGACCATTTTTCCATGGTATTGAACATAGCCAGTATTTATATATACTGACTAATAATAGGCCATGGACTAATTGCTAATGAAGGGAGCAGTAGTAACTTGGGACTCTTGTTATCTTGGAATGTGAGAAGTCTTTCTTGCCTTAAGAGGGTGACCATACTTATTGTTCAGAAAAATGGAAATGGCTTGGCTGCATTGCAAGAAACTACTCCTCTTTTGGCAGAGGAATAGAGGAAGCCAGAAAGAAATGGATACAGGTTGGTTGTGAGTTCAGAATATGCAGGAACAAGGAAAACCGTGGTATTCTTGTTCAAAAATCTTTACAGATGAGTTTGTGTTCACTGACCCATGATAGAAGCTGTATTGCAGGTCAGAAAGAGACCTGTGAGGGAATGCTGATTGTCAGTGACTTATCTTCCCCAAAAATGTAAGAACTCAATCATTATGGAATACATTTTGCATATAATGCAAGTTTTTGAAGGGTCATTGATTATAGTAAGGGTCTGGAACATATGTTTGTACAATAAGGAGAGAAAGTAAGGTACTCAGGTAACACAAGGAAAGAGAAATTATGTGCATGGCTCCTAAAATTGTTTGGTCTGTTAGACGCATGTTTAGTACAGGGCAGGCTGAGGAAAATTGTTTAACTTTTTACAGTCAAATATGGGACAAATGATCAAGGGTAGATAGGCTAGATGACCTTCCATTTCACTGTAGGGTTCCTCTGCCAAGGGTGGCCCGCCATCCAGCCAGTATGCCAAAGCCTTTAGGTTGCTAATGGTATGCTGTACATCATGATTATGCTTCCAGCGTACAGCACAGGGCATAAAGGTTTCATCCAGACATACCATCCTCAGAGCTTTTTTGCTGTTAGTCCGAATGCTATCTTAGATCATCAGTCTGAATGCTCGCTTTGTTTGCTGGTTCACCAAGACATTTTTCAGATAAGTGCCCCATTGGGGGTTTTGCTCTTATCTTACTCTTCTTCTTGTTTGCTTGTGGCGTTAATGTCATCTGGAAAGGGTAAATGCCAGTGTGGGAGGCAGATTCCCTATAAGGATCATCATGAGCAGTGTTTATTTTGTCTCGGTGTTTCCCACAACCACACGGTCCTGTACTATTTATCATTCTTTCGTCCCAAAGGCTCCCCATACTCTGCTTTCCTCTTTGGCCATATATTTAAAGAACCAACGTCTTAAACTTTTAGCCATTGTGACTAGATACAGAAAGACTTTATGGAAGGAACTTCCCACTCCAAGGGTCAGCCATCTGTGAAGAAAAAAGCAAGAACGTTAAGTCTGATTCTTCTTCTGTGCCCCCTCTGCTGGGCATCATTCTTGAAGCTAGTGAAAGCCAGGAGGATCACAGAGCCCTTTTGTTGGATTCTTGTCTCGCGACCGCTTTGGAGGCTGGCATGGATACATTGTCACGCATGTTCCTGGAAGTTTTACAGACGTTCATTATGGATGTTCAGGGAGAACTGTGGCTGATTATTACCCCCAAGGGCCTAGGGGTATTCCTCGGATTTAGGTTAGGGAGGAGGTTTTGACTACTATTGTTGAGCGTTGTACAGGGTCTGACTCTTCTACGTTTCATAAGGCTGACATCCCTTTAAAGAAACAAAAAACAAAGCTTGTTTCTCCTGCTTCTAAGGACCCTCAGAGTGACAGGCAGAATTTCACTCCGGGTTTGTTCAGTGCCCTAATGGCCTTGAAGTCTCCACAAGGAGTTTTTCTTCCAGCTCCTCTTGGTCTTACCTGCGTCTCTCGAGAAAAGGATTTCTCTGAGGAGGGAGATTTGGATGAGGACTCCCTTGCTTGCTCTTCCCAGATTCCTTCTCCATTGGACTATAGTTCTGAGGAGAAGGAGTTCATTAGCCTTGACACTCCTTTTGAAATTTCCTGTGGGGGACAATTTCCAGAATGATGGAATTTAACTGGGATTGTCCCCAGGTTTCTGAGGTTCAGAAAAGATATTACGATCTTCTACAAATGGATTTTCCTAGACCTTCTGCTGTTCCTCCTGTTTTGGCAGCCTTGTTGAATGCCTTCTCTACTGCGTATCAGGCTCCTGGTTTCCAATCCCCTGCCCCCAAGGTACCTGATGATTACAAATTTCTCTATGGTGCTCATCTGCTGACCCTTCTGTGGTGTTTGTGGTGGCATCTGACAAGCTATCTGTTACTGGCTTCTGCAGATTTGCTTCCTTTTGATAAAAAGAGCAGAGCTGTGGGAAGGCTGGGTAGGAAGGCATTTACCTCGGCCGCCCTTGCTTTCCGGGCTGTCAGTTATCAGACCCATATGACTAAGTATATTTTGGCTGTTCTTTCCCAGCAAGCCAGGTTATTTCTGACCTTCCTGATTCTGAAGGGAAGAATTCTGCCCGCTCCTTGTTAGGGACTTCCTCTCTGGTGGCTCACCATTCTATTAGGTGCAGCTATGATGCAGCAGATGCTCTTTCTAGGGCTGCTGCTTTTAGTTCTGTGATGAGGAGGTATACCTGGCTTAGGTGTCCATATCTACCTGATGATATTAAGGCTAAGTTGATGTTCCTCTGGACAGCAAGCATTTGTTTGGTGCTGCTGCTGATGGTTTAATTCCCTTCAGGAAAAAGGTAAGACATTACAAGAGCTGAAACCTGTTTGTTTTTCCTGTGCAGAAATTCCAAAGGAATTACCCTAATAAGCCAGCTTTTGTTCATAGGCAGCCTCACCCTTCTCCCAAAGGTAAAAGGGTGGAAAAATGGGCTACTTCTGCTAAAAGCTACCCAGACTACATCTACACAGAAAGCTCCTTTTCCTGCAAAAACACATGCTGTCTGACTCCTGTACTTCTCAGCCACATTCCTCTTTCTCTGTCTTTCCTTGCCTCTTCCTGTTTGAGTAAAGATTTGTCAAGATTCCTGCTTTCCATCATTCGGCAAAGGTATTGCATGGTCTGGAACCCCCCCCCCCATGGGCTTCTTTCCTCAATCACTTCAGGAGCAATTAGCCTTTTTTCAAGCAGTGCTTCATGGTCTCTTGAATCAGGAAACTATTCAGAAAGCTCCAGTTTCTAAATAGGGGGAAGGGATTTTATTCCAGAATGTTCTTGGCCCTCAGGAAAGAGGGCACTTGGAGATGCATTCTGGATCTCTCTCTCATTTAAACACCTTACTGAAGGTCCCTTCCTTATGAATGTCATCCCTTCAGGCTTTGTTTCTCCTGCTGCTTCCTCAAGGTTTTCTAGTCTTTTGGACCTCAAGGACACTTATATTCATGTCCCTATTCATCCCCTTTTCAAGAAGATTTTACTTTTCTCTGTTGCTTCCTGGCATTTTCAGTTATCTGCTTTATCCTTTGGCCTCTGTACTGCACCAAGAGTATTCACCAAATGCCTCGCTCTTGTGATTGCTTTTTGCAGGCTAAGGGAGTTGCAGCTCTTTCCCTACTTAGACGACCTACTTTTTCAGGCATAGTGTCCAAAGATTTTCCTGCAGCACCTTCATTTTGCCATCTCTCTCCTATAAAGCATGGGGTTCACTATAAATTTGCAAAAGTCCTTGCAAACTCCTTCACAGGATCATATGTTTTTGGGATGTAGGAATCCAGACTGTTTCAATGCTGGCATCCTTGCCTCCTCCCAAAGCCTTAACTCTCATTGCCTTCTTTTCACTCTCTTTTTCCTCTGGCCTCAGTTACAGCCAGGGAATTTCTTAGAGCTCTGGGTTTCATGGCCTCCACCATTCCTACACTCCCTGTAGCCAAACTCCAAACGAGAAAGCTTCACTGATTTCTAAAGCAAGTTTGGCTTCAGCACACTCATCCCATAGGTTTCATAGTTCCTTTTCTTCCATGCCTCATGCTAGAAATTCAGTGGTGGATTCTACAGATGTCACTCAATCCAGGGCTTCCTTTTCAAGCCCCACTCGCCTCTCAGGGATTGTTCACAGACACTTCAGATATGGGATGGCGGGCTTCCTTCACCTCTCCAAAATTGCAGGGATTTGGTCGCGTCAACAACAAAAAAAAACAGTGTCCGAGATGAGAGCTCTTCTGTTGTCTCCAAGTATTTCATTTCCATTTAATTCCAGAGCCCCTTAAGGTACTGAAAGACAATACCAGAGTTGTGGTATTTCAACAAGCAAGGAAGGACAAGATCTCATCTGCTGTGCAGATCTCATCTGCTGTGCAGGCTAGTACCAAGTGACTGTTTAGGCAGTTTACATTCCCTTAGGTCAGAACCTTGTTGGCAGACTGTCTGAGCAGGTCCATATCACGATCCCATGAGATGATGCTTCACCGGGATGTGTTTCTGGACATAGTCCACCAGTGGGGTACTTCTCAAGTAGATCTATTTGCCACCTCTTTGAACAAGTTACTTCCTCCATTTGTACCAGAGCCCCATGTCCTATGATCTGGAAGGTGATGTTTGTTTATGCCACTGTGACAGCATTGGTTCCCTCTTCTGCATTTAGCCAAGATCAGTCATCACAAGTTTCGTCATGGGGGGGGGGGTCTACTCGCACAACACAAGGTGTATCTCGTCCATCCCCACCTTTTCACTCTTCAACTGGCACTGTGAGTGGTAGGATTTTGATTAAACACAGACACATTTTATCTGAGGGTGTGCTGAAGGTCTTGCAGGAGGCCAAGAAACCTACTACTAGGAAATCCTACTTATCCAAATGGAAGAGGTTTTCTATTTGGTGTTTTTCTCATAACCTGGACCCATTTACTGTGGATGTTCCTTTGGTTCTCTCATTTGTCTGAGTTGCTCAGTGATAGTTTGGTCTATTCTTCTGTAAAGGCTCACTTAACTGCTAAGGCTCACTTAACTGCTGTCTCTGGGTGGTCTCCTTTATTTCCTTCTTTAGCTTCTAGATTTGAGGGTAAACAATTCCTTAAAGGCATCCTTCACATTAGTCCTCCCCGGAAGCCTGCTCCTCCTCCATGGGATCTTAATTTTGTTTTGAGGAACCCCACTTCTTCAGATGTCTAATACATTTTAAAAACAGCTCTTAGTTTAAATGCACACAAGAAGTCAGTGATTTATCATACAAACAACACCACAACACATCTTGGAGGTCCTGGATTAAATTTATATATCCCCCTGCGTCCTAAGTTAGTCTAGGCAGCTTTTTAGATAAGATGTGTTGTGGTATCGTTTGTATGATAAATCACTTAATTCTTGTTACCGACTTCTTTTTACAGGCTTGTATGTGTTTTGGAGAATACAAGTGGAGAATGTAAATATTTGTAGATCTGTGCTTCTGAATGTGAACTGAAATGTTCTGGAAGTTTGAATTATAATTTACATATTTTACAAATATGCTTTCAGAAGTGTATACATACATTTCAGACTTCTAGTTCAGTTAATGGCATGTACCTTGTAGAATGTTGCTTTAAATAGAAAGTGTTCACAATGGAACAATGTATTGGATGTTTTTAATCATGTGTTCCAAGAGGGTGTGCATTTAAACCAAGAGCGTTTTTTAAAATGTATTAGACATCTGAAGAATGTAACCCAAGAGCGTAACCCACAAAAAGCGCCTGTGTCAAAGATTTTTATATTGGATTCTACAGCCGTCTCCAAGTCCTGGTGTTTTGCTTTTTATTCTGGATCTGTTTTGTGCAGGACAAGCAGTTCTAAAGCTTTGGTGGCAGTCTTGCGTTTTTTACTTTTGTTTTGGCGAAGTTGACTCGGGCTTCTTTGAGCCTCCTGCTTTAACTTCCTTGCAACACTATTCTTGGAAGACTGTCCTTTTGTTAGCTCTTCTGCCAGATGGGCATCTGAGTTGCAAGCCCTTATTGCTTGTCCTCCTCTTTTGACATTTCATAAGGACAAAGGGTGTCCTTGCGTACTAATTCTTTTATGCTTAAGGTGGTTAATGAGTTGTCACTTAATCAGTTCTATTCATTTGCCTGCTTTTGTCCCCTCCACCATCTGACAGTGAGAGGGTGCTGCATACTTTGGATGTGCATAGATAACTCAGATTTTATTTGGATAAGACTAAGTCTATTAAAAAATCTAATCCATTTGTTTCTTTTCATCCTGGGTCCTTAGGATTAGCTGTATCCAAACAAACTATTTTGTCTTGTATTTCATATGCTATTTCTTTTTGTTATACTTTTACTGGTAAGAGCCTTCTTTCTTCTGTTAAGATTCATTGTAATGGAGCTGTGGCGGCTTCTGGTGCTTTTTTCAAGGGCTTAGATACTATTTCTATTCTTGAAGCAGCTACTTGGATTTCTGTGCATATTTTTATCAAGCTTTACAAGTTGGATGGTATTTCCAGAGCTGGATTTGCTAAGTCCCTTCTTCTTTGTTTCTTAGAGGGCTGTACCGCTCTTTCCTCCTCCCAAGTTTCTTCTTGAACTTTGACACTCTCCCATACATAAAGAATACTGCAACATTGAATTTAAGGTCATAGTACAGTTGTGCAAAATTTTACCATAACAGTAGATGTCCTTTCCTTCACTGTTGCAGGATTCACTCCCTCCCTCCTTACCACTAGTCCTTTCCTTCCTGGATGGTACTGGGTACCTCCTGAGTTTCCTTGGACTGCTGTTCTACTGGGGCAATCAGTTCTGAGGATGGTATGTTCGGACATCACATTTATGCAATACGCTACATGAAGAGCATACATGTGATGTTCAGTGTACCTTAAGGCAACAGTAGACTTTGGTATACTGGCCGACGTCAGGCTTCCATAGCAAGAAATCTCCCACATGTAAAGAATACTGCAACAGTGAAGGAAAGGACATTTGCTGTTATGGTAAGATTTTGTACAACTGTACTTCATTTAACCAGTAGGATCTATGAGCAGGTTTATGCTGTTAGGAGAAAAGACTGGTAATGCCATGGGGCGTCATTCTCTTCATTATTATTGTGTCTTTCGGCTTTTCCCGATTAGGGGTCGCCACAGCGGAACTCCGGTCCGTAAATGATTGGCAGTAGATTTTTACGTGCCGAGTTGCCAGCTCTGACGCACAACCTTCAACGAAGGTATGCCGATTCACACATGTCTCCACACAGAAGACGCTCTAGCTGAGAATCGAACAGGACAACGTCTTACTGTGAGGCGACAACGCTACCACAGCACCACCACTGCAGTCGTCATTCTCTTCATTGTAGAAATTTAAAAAAAAATTATTTTATGTGGTAAAGAAGGTACCTCTGTCAGACAGATGTGGCCCTTGGGAGACTCGTTTAGAATTTAGAGAAGCATAATGGCAGGTTAAGCCGAATGCTGTGTAGTCTCCTGGTCTGAAAGGTGAGGTTTGATTGAACATCATTTTGTTGAAAGCATACTAGATTTGAAGTTTTTTTTTTTTGTTTTGTGGAATATGTTCATTTTATTTCTCATATACATATGCGTGCACACACTACATCTCGTTTAATGTATATTTTTTTGTGTGAGTCTGTAATGTCTAGAAATTTTTTTATTTTTATTTTCAACTTTTTTTGGGTGGTGCTTAAATTTTGTGAAACTGAGTATTTTATTGTATTAGTGATTATAATGAACTAAGTAGTGGTTTTAATTGATTGGCTGCTGGTTGATCTTGTGCTTTGTCTGATGTATTTAAATTGCTGAATGGTTGGCTTATTATTCTGTAAATGTTAATGCTTCTTTTAATGAGCAAAAGTGCTAAATTAAATTTTTGATTCTGATTGCTGTGTCCACTGACTTTTTGTGTTTGCACTGTATCTTTCACTGTTCGATTGAATTGAGGTTTTGTCTTATTCCTAAGACTAACTTTACTTTTTTTGGGGGGGGGTGTTCTTAGTGTTTCCAATGCTCTGGTTTCAGCTCATGTGGTAGACAAAAGGTGGCTTTTATGGGAGTCGGGGCTGAGAGGATGTTTTTCTCCTCAGTGTTAGTTTAGGGCCCTTGAATGCCTCACCTGTTCAGGTGTCTCCAAAATTTTTGGTGAAAGCTCCTTTGGGCATTCTGTAGAGCCTCCCTGAGTCTGATGTTAGGAGGAATCTTGCATGTTGCAATTTTGGGCCAACCCCATCTCTATAGTCTCTTACATGCTTCCTTGGGTAAGACTGGTAGCTCAGATAATTTGTTAGCCTACTTGGCTGCATTCAACCTCCCCCCCCTTTGGAAGAACCTGGTCAAGAGTGGGTTTTGGCTTAATTGCTTGATACCTTCTTGGCTATTATTTTACTACATAAAGTGTTGGGGGTGGTGGAGGAACTGCATTCCAGTTGACTGAATGTTTATTCTTAATAATGAAGAGGAAGACCACACAGGGGTTCAGATGCATTGTCAAATATTTTACACTTGCTGGGGCCTTTTGGCCACCTGGTCTTTCATGGATGTTTTGTGTTCCCATTTTTCAGGTACTGGTTGTTGGAGTAATAAGGGGTGTAACATTAACTTACCAGGGTTCCAGGTGAGCAGCATCCTGAAACTTGGCATTTGGGGTGGTTAACCTTCTCCTGTGGGCTCTTCTGCTGTAGTGCTTCTTTCTTCTGTAGACTTCCCTGCAGGAGTGCCAGTGAACAGGATGAGCATAAAAACCTGACGCTTGTCTTTTCTGTGGGGAGGGTGATTTTTCTGTTTGGCTTTAGGATATTCTTTCTTCTCTGATATCTGAGGCTCCCATCATTTTTTCAGGAGCTGTTTCTTCTCTTTTAATGGGCTCCAACCCTCATTCCGAAGAGTTTTGGGAAATTAGTCACTCCACAGCTGACAGTTTGCCAGGCTAATGTGTAGCTTGAGAGGAATTTAAATCTCCCTGTTTTCTCTCTTCAGTGGGTTATGTTTTGGTAAGTCAACAGCCCTTGAGAGGAGGAAAATCTTTCTCTGCTTTCCCTCTTGGTGGTGGTGGAGGGATTTTGCTTCCATTTGGCATACACACAGATTCTTGGTTGTAGATATTCAGGAATGCTCCCTGTGGTGGTGGGGCATCTTTGGAACCTACCCAGTGCAATAAGGACTTGGCTTTTTAAGCTTTACCCTATGCCAGCCTCCTGTTCCTCTCTTAAAGGCTGTTGTGTGCAGTCTTGGCTTTTGTTAGCTTTAGGGTTAAGTTTTTACCCTTTCTTGGAATGTTTTATTTCCCTTTGCTACATTTCTATTCCTTTCCTATTCCAGTTCTCATCAGCTCATAGAGGAAGTTTTTTTTCCTAACTTCCAAGTCACATTCTCAAGTGGCTCATGTTTTTTTCCGAATCCCCACGTATTAGCCAAGACACCCAAGAAGACAACTGTGATACTTCAGTCATAGCATAACTGTCTGCATTCTGGAATTGTTTTATGGTAGGGCAGTTCTTTGTGTTAATCCTAAGTGGGATAGCCAGTAATAAGTACCAGTGATTTCCTGGACATTGTTGCACTTTGCCTCATTCTTACAGGTTTTAGGCCTTTTTCCTAAAAAGAACTCCATAACAAGACCATATCTTCTCAGCAGAGACTTCAGTGGTATAGTGGATATACTGAGTAGCGCTCTCAGCAAACAGAAGTAGCATTTAAACAGTCACTTTCCTAAGACTGATGAAGAATGGGGGTACTGGATATAATTTTCAGCAAGCCAATCACCAGCTCTCAAGGTTTTGTACAAGATTCCCTTGCAGAAGGACCCAAGCAATGGATATGAAAGTCTGTATGCTTACCACCTCAACTCCACTGTTATATAGGAGTCTACAAAAGGTGAAGATGGAGATATGCAGGATGTTTCTGCTGAAACTGTAATAACCCCATGAAACTAATTCTAACTACTGGTGCATCTGGGCAAAGAACCTCCCTGTAGCTTTCCTACAATTATAGATATACCTAAAGAAAGTTGGTACTCGGGTGTTCCTGAATCTTACAGGGGAGCTCAGACTAATGGGCTTGGATGGTCTGACTGTCAGGAATAATGCCCTACCTATGCCCCAGTTTGCCTGAATTCTTTTAGCAGCTTGGGCATCTTAACAGTGCTGGTGAGGATGGGCATAGTCTATTCGGGGTGTGTGTGTGTGTGTGTGTGTGTGTGTGTGTGTGTGTGTGTGTGTGTGTGTGTGTGTGTGTGTGTGTGTGTGTGTGTGGAGGGCAGGTGTATGCTGAGTGGATCCTGTCAGACCTCTAATGGAGACCACGAGTCAGAATGGATCACAGTGCTGTAGTGGGCAGGGATCTGAGCAGGTGTACTGTTGTAGCTGTGTGGCGCAGGAGTATCCTACTAGGTACTGATAGGACTTGATGCAAGATTGGTGTGTTAGCACAGGGGGTGGTAATTAATCCAGTGGAAAAATCCCATAACTGGCTACGATATAGCACTTTGCTTGATTTGTCCCACCCTGCAGTGCCAACTGGTGCTACCCCCTGAACCTGTTGTGGGGGTAAGGGGAGGATCCTCATGTAGAAATGCTGTCCTGGTTTGGAGACCTCCTGTGCAAAGTCACACTGGGGAGTGTGCCAAGGCAGTTGTCATAGGGTGCAAGCATCATTTCCTGCACTGGCTTAGTTCTTAGGGCATTCTGCTACTTTTATAACATTTTATATTTTGTTTCTTAAGACATGCATCCAGAATTCTGGTCTCTCCCTGTCTGTTGAACCACCCCCCCCCTGCATTTCATCATCATAATTTTTAACTTTAATTTTAGTCTGCTTGAGCTATGTATATGTGCCTTAATTGTGTGGCTGTAGCACTTCAAATAAGGTTAACCTCAAAGCACTGAGTTGTATGGTGAGAATTGGCTTATCCCACTTAATTGGTAACTGCTCTCTTCAGTTCCCAAATAAATTGCTTCAGCTATTTATTATCCTCCACATCTTCTCCTCTTATTGATAAAAATATGCCTGATCTGTATACAAGACTAAGGAAATGAAAAACATTTTCACTGTCTGTATCTTACTATCCATATCCATAGTCATGTGCTTCCAGTTATCTTGCTTCTTTCTACATATTAGCTGCCATTATAGAATCATTTCAGTCAATACACACAAATATTTTGTCTTGTGTCCCCACAAGTGTAATATTGCTGAACCAAATCACGCATATACAGTTTGCCTGTCTAGCTTTTTCCCCCCACATTAATTTTAAATCCGAAAAAATGTTCAACTCTGAAATGGCCTTTTCTGGGTTTATCGTGTGCAAAATATTTGCAAATACAGTAGTCTCGATTATCTGAACTAATTGGGGCCTGGGATAGTTCGGATAATTAGTGTTCAGATAATCAAACATATAATTGAACTGGATTAAAAACTTCTAAATATTTTTTTCTGAATGCAGGAGTACACTTTTCAACGATTCAGTGGTTCCAGTGGATAATAAAGAATATTTTTCACACACAAGCTGGCTACAAGCTGAAAAACACGCTCAAGCAAATTTGTACAATGTTTACATATCCAGACTTGATGATTTTTCCTACCTGAAAACTTTGGAAGGCTGGTTCTGATAACTGACGTTTCAGATAATCGATGTTTGGATAATTGACTCTACTGTAAGGCTAATTTATTTTAAGTACTGTACCAGTAATACCATTGAACTTGTGAATTCCATGTTTTCTTTGCTAATGGCAGTGGGGAAAGAGAATTTGCCTGCTTGTTTCCTCCTTTAAAACAGCTTGTCAGACAGGAACCCTCCCACATGATTTCTTGCCTGTGACTGTTTATACATCCTGTTTATTAACTCTGTTTTGTTAGTGAACACAAGTGTTGCCATTGCTCTATACATGAAATTACAGTTGACCCTATTGAATGCTTCCTGTGTATTAAAATCCACCAACAATAACGGAAGTATAGAGTCTTCTTCCCTCTGGATCCCCACTGTTCTATTAATGTTGTCAAACGTTTCTCTCTCCCCTCTGCATGTCAAAATGATCCTTCTGTCAACTCTGGTAACAGATTTTCCATTCTGTTTGGTAGTATGGACATACACTTTGTATTCGTGGTTTAGAATTGAAATGGGTCAATATGAAGCCAGATGTGAAGGGTTTTCATTTACTTTGGGTAATAAAATTACCACAGCTTTCTTTTAAGATGCCCCCCTCCCCCTCCTGCACTGTCTTAAACCGCTGTTAAACAAAACCTTCCAGATACTTAATACTTTTTCTTCATAATCTCTAAATTTCAACAGGAGTACCATCTGTTCCTGGAGACTTCCATGCTGATTCATCATTTTTTTCTCGTCCTTTGTATCTGAGTCTTATCTTTCTCTAATTTTGGCACAGTCAAGTTTTCTATAAATAGTTCAATTTGTGCTTCCTCTTGGTTTTCCCTTTCTTGAGCTTTATTCAAATTTTTTTTAAATTTCTGAAATCACTAATATCTTTATAGGAGCTCTGGTTATTTTTCTTGTCATATGCTCCCTAAATGTGGCTGTTATTTCTACTTTGTTGCACTGTGCTTAGATGTTTTGTGCTGTAGAAATCTTAGCAGAAATTACTTGCCTAATGTCCAAGTCAGAGCCATAACAAGCTTATCAAATGCATGGAGCATTTACCAGATTTGGTGTTTCTTGCCTCTTAGTTGAGAAGCAAAAAAAAACTCTTACCTCCTGATCTGATGCTCAAAGCCAGGTTTGTTCTCCCCAGTCTGCGAACTTCAAGTCTCAGTTGAAGAGTAAAAGTAGTCTGTTCCTCAATCTTCCTAGTTCTGTTCTCACCTCAGGAGTAAGCCAGGTCCATTTCTGCTTGCTTCAATTAAGATGAGGAGCAAAAAAATGCAGTTTTACTTTTAAAACTGTAGCAAACTGCATGCTTCATTTACAGCAAACTGCTTTCTACAGCTTGTATCACACAAGCATCAGTCCTGACCACAAAAGCAGTATACATATTCCTTGCGCTGCCAGAATCCAGAGATGCTGGTATGGAATCAATACTGGTACTGCACTACTGAACAATTGGCATCCCCCAATCACAGCCCTTAACACCTTTCACCTGGCAGCTAAGTTTTGTCCCACCCCTAACCATACCTCTAGTCTAAATAGTCACTTAATTTTCAGTTAATATTCTTCAGTTCCTCCTTTATTTAAAATTCCCAGTCTTCTGCAGTACTTGAAACAACTGATGTTATGTAGTCCAATCTTGCCTACATTCTTACCTGTAGATTCGGAGCCGAATGTCTGCTGCGACTCTGCCATACTTTTTAGCCCAAAGGCTTTCTATTGGCTGGGCTAAGATGGTATCCCATGCTGCACTGCTCTCTATTCCCAGATCTCATTTGCCGCTCGTGTAGCTCAGATGTGATCTTGCTCTTGGCTGTGGCTAAGTACTCTTTTCTTATATCAGAGACGTTTTTTGCAAAAAAAGCTATTTTAATAGCTATTGTGTGTGGTGTTGACTGTATTGTGGAAAAGTTGTGTTTTCTTTTATAGCGTGTTCTGTGGTATCCCACTAGCTGTTTCCAATGGGTTAGGCCCGTTTCAGTTAGAGGACCTAGTCTGTCCCCTTGCTTTCCTTGTGGGATAAATCCTTCCCTTGGACTAAAACAGTTTAAATTGGAGGAATTAGTCCTCCTCCTTGTATTTGTGTCTAAGGATTGTTTGAGTTAGAGGTCTTTGTGATGTTCTGTCTGTTTGGCTTGTGCCCGCGCTTGTGGCTGTTTGACCGTTGGTCTAATTTTGAGTTAGTTACTTGCTGTTTGTGGTAACTATGGCCAAAGATACTAAGAGCATAAGCCCTCGGGCTTCAAGAAGTGCTCCAAGTGCAGGTATAAGATGTTCATCACTGATGGACACTTTGTTGGTGTGTACTGTCTGGGAGCGATTCAGTGTAGTTTTTGTCATGGCTTTAGCCCTCGTGTTCAGGAAAGGAAGAACAAATTGATTTTGAAGGGACTTCTGAAACCCTCCTTTGAGGAGGGTCTGGAGAGTGTTTCCAGCTCTAAGGCAAAATCTTCCAAGGCAAAAAAGCGATCCCCGGCTCCATCAGTATCCTCGGAGCCGCCGGAGAAAATTGCAAAGTCGTCATCGACATCCTCGGCTCCATTGTCCTTGGGGCCGCAGGAAGTGTCAGTGGTTTTGGAACCTGCTTCTGCTCCAGTTTTCTTGGAGCCTGTTCGGAGCCGGTCGCCTAGCATTAGGCCGGTATCTCCTTGCAGGTTTCCTTCAGGGAGGAGGTCTCGATCTCCTTCCCTATCCTCCAAATCTTCCAGGACCTTATCAGATGTGGACATTGATAGAGTGGTGCAGAGACTTCTTCAGTCACCAGTACTGGCTAAATTGTTCTTGGCTGCGGAGACTGTCCCTCAACCTACATTGATACTTCCTCCTCCGAGCACATCTCAGCTTTCGGAGCCGGAGTGCTCTGCTCCGTGTGATGTCCCTAGGTCGGGTTCGACAGCCCCTCCTGGCTTATCAGTTCCGACGTCAGCTCCAACCCCGTCAGCACCGTCCACGGGGTTCAGGACTCAGGATTCATTGGTTGGACCCAAGGTAGAGGCTTCGGGACACCTCTCTGCTCCTAGTCTCTCTCGGTGCTTCGGAGTGGGGAAGCCTGACTCCTGTCCCGGCTTCGGAGGCTGGTCATTCTTTGGAAACGGGAGGACCAGCCTTCGAGGCCATGCAGAGCGAGCTGGCCAGGTCATCAGCGGCATCATACGGGTCGGTCAATCTGTCCCCTACAACACCGGTGCAGGTCTCTGATTGCCGTCTTTCTCTGGACAGCAGAGCCCCAAGGCCTCAGGGTACCCACGAGTGGTCCCCATATTTCTGAGGGCCCCTCAGAGTTTTTGCCTGAGTAGCCACCCAGAAAGAAAATGTGCAAGAGGAAGCACATTGATTCCCAGGATGAGTCTCTCACGTCCGACACCGACCTAGAGGAATCGGAGGGGTCCCCTAAGTCATCCTCTGAGGATGTTTTTCTCTGACATCCTAGATATTTTGAAGCAAAGAGGTGACTGGCCATCCAAAGCCCCCTCTGAAGAGGAGTCTGTCTTCCTGAAGGCCTTTGGTGCTCAGCCCTCCGCCTCCTGGGAATCTCCACCCTTCGACAAGCTTCTGGATTTGGTTTGTCGAAGGGTGTGGGAAACCCCTGACCGTGTGGAACCAGTCCCCAGGCGATCCAATAAATTTTTGTCTTCCCCTCCTGATAAGGAATTCCTATCCAAGGGAGGTCCCTGTGGATGCCATGGTGGTGGCAGCTGCCACCCAGAAGGAATTATCTGAGACTTCTTCCACTGTCCATCCCCCTAGCAAGGAATCTAGGACTATGGACCAGTACGGGAAGCATACGTTTTCTTCAGCGACATTTACTTTACGGTCACTGAATTACTTATTACAGTTACACGGCTCCAGAGAGATCTCCTAAAGGAGCTTGCAGATACTCATGGGTAACATTTCTGAGGCCGGTGGCCCAGAAGGTCAACGCTCGGATGTCTACCCTGAATTCTGTTGCAAACTCCTCTATGAGGCTGATCTCCTACGCAGCCAAGCGAGCGAGTAGGGTAGCAAGTTCAGGAGTTGCTCTTAGGAGGCAGGCCTGGATACGCCTTTGTCATTTCGCGGAGGCCTTCAAGTCTTCATTCATCGGTGCCCCGTTTGATGGTTCCTCTTTGTTCGGAACCAAGGTGAAAGACACTCACTAGGTGCGAGCAAGAAGAAAAAACTCTGTCTGCCATTTTCCCTTCCCTCTAGGCCTTATCCAAAGGCCCAGAGGGGTGGCAAAATGTGGTTCAAGAAATCACAGAGGTTTTTTCCCAGTGCACAAGGTAAGCCCCCTCCAGGGACAGGGGAGGGGGTGGTTATTCAGGGTGACGCCGCCCTAGGGGCAGAGGAGGCCCTCTCAACTTGGGAGACTGTGATTTCTTTCGTGGTTCTCCCTACCACCGCTCCTGATGGGAGGCCCAACTGTGCGTTTCCAGAGCCAGTCGGGGGTCGAATCTCATTATACTCGGAGGCCTGGCAAGATATCACCCAGGACCAATGGGTTCTACGAATAATTTCCAGAGGATATGTTATTCCCTTCTCATCAAATCCCCCTCCTATCAAGAAAATCCCGGATGTTCCACCCAGTCAAAGGGATTACGCAGCTTCAGAAGTTCCAAAGCTGCTAGAAAAAGGAGCCATCCAACATGTCCCCTCAGACCAGATCACTTTAGGGGCTTACTCCAGATTCTTTTTGGTGCTGAAAAGGACAAGGGGACCTGAGACCGATTTTGGATCTCAGCCGATTGAACACCCATGTGCAAAAGTCCAAGTTCCGAATGGTCACGTTGCAGTCTATTCTCCCATTGTTGGGAAAAGAAGTGTGGATGTGCTCCATCGACCTCAAGGATGCTTACTACCACATAAAGATGGACAGGGCATCCAGAATTCACCTACGCTTCTGGCTGGGAGCCAGTCACTTTCAGTTTTGAGCCCTGCCCTTTGGTCTCACCACAACCGCCAGGGTGTTTACCAAATGCATGGCAGTGGTGACTGCTCACTTGTGACGTCAGGGATTTCAATTGTTTCATACCTGGGCGACTGGCTCCTTATTGCCCCCACCAGGCATCTACTACTTCAGACCAGGGACGCTACTATCAACCTATGTCAACAGTTGGGCATCACCTTGAACTGGGAAAAATCTGCCTTGTTGCCCTCACAGCATGTCACTTTTATAGGCGCAGAATTAGACACCATCCTCATGCGGGCGTTTCTACCACAGGAAAGAATCAGAGTCCTACAACAACAGGTTTACGCCTTGCTCCCCCTGAGAAGAGTGAAGGCAAGATGGGTCCTCCAATTGTTGGGGACAATGGCTGCTACGATTGTTAGTCCCTCTGGCAAGGTTACATATGAGGCTCCTTCAGTGGCTACTCTTCGCCCAGTGGTCTCTTCAATGTCTTCCACTTTCTCACCCTATTCTACTCACAGACAGGTGCAAACAGGATCTTAGTTGGTGGCTTCAGACCGACAACCTCAATGCGGAAAAGCCCTTCGTTCCTTTGCCCCAGTTGCCACGGTGACCACGGATGCCTCCCAGATGGGGTGGGGGGGGCATTATCTAGGCAGGACAGTCCAAGGCACGTGGCAAGCGCACGAGATGCATCTGCATATCTATGTCCTGGAGATGAGAGCTGTGCTACTAGCGTTGCAAGCACTTCAGAGTTTTCTTCCTCTCGGGACTATTGCAATCCACTCAGACAATATGTCAGTGATGTGGTATCTGAACAAACAGGGAGGAACCAAGTCATATCCCCTTTGCAGAGAGGCCATGCGAGTGTGGCAGTGGGCAGCATCTTCCCATTGTTTTCTGGTAGCAACGCACATTCTGGGGAAGTCCAATGTGATCGCAGACAGGCTAAGCAGAGCTATTCTGATGCCTCATGAGTGGTCCCTGAACTGTCAAGTTGCGGAGCAGATCTTCCGCAGGTGGGGTTAGCCTTGCTACGACCTTTTTGCTAGCCCCCTCAATGCCAAATGCAGCAGCTACTTCACCCTTATCCCCCCTCAGGGGGAGTCACCCAAGGATGCTCTAGTCCACGATTGGCTCTCCGGTCTACTATATGCCTTCCCTCCGGTTCCCTTGCTGTCAAAAGTTATTCAGAAAGCACAATTCTTGGGAAGCAAAATGATTCTGATTGCCCCACACTGGCCTTGTCAAATTTGGTTCCCCTTTCTCCATCCCTATCTTATGGACGCTCCTTGGATTCTGGACCGACAACCAGACTTACTGACTCACATGTCAGGGCAGCTCCATCGCTCTCTTCGGACCCTCTGGTTGACAGCTTGGCTACTCCACTTCCATCATTAGTTAGGCTTCATCAATTTTCGCCGGAGGTGGTTCATATTCTATCTTCCTCTCATAAGCCTTCGACCAGGAAGATTTATTACAGCAAATGGAAGACGTTTTCAATCTGGGCACATGCCAAAAAGATTGACCCTTACACAGCTCCAATTTCGTTTGTATTGGAGTTCCTGTCTATGCTTTTTAGCTAGGGTTCAGCGGCCGCAACCATTGAAGTCCAGTTGGCGGCGATTTCTACCTTTCATGTCGCAGATGAACCTAGCCTAATGGCACATAGAACTCTGTAAGGCTTTCCTGAAGGGCACTTTGTTGCTTCGTCCTCCAGTCTCGGAACCTGTTATGCCTTGGGACTTAAACTTTGTTCTACAGGGTCTTACTTCACCCCCCGTTTGAGCCTGCAGCCACTTGTGATTTAAAATTCTTAACTTGGAAGACTGTCTTTTTGGTAGCCATCACGTCAGCCAGACGTGTTTTGGAGCTTCAAGCTTTATTAATCTAACCCCCTTATTTGATTTTTCATAAGGACAGGGTTTCTCTCAGACTGAATCCCTCCTTTCTTCCCAAAGTAGCGTCAGTTAGTAACCTTAACCAATGTATTGAATTGCCAGTGTTTTTTCTTCAGTTTTCAAACAAGGCATAATTCAAATTTCATCAATTGGATGTGCACAGACAATTACGTTTTTATTTGCACAGAACGAAAGACCTCAGAAAATCTGATCAGTTGTTTGTTTCATTTTCAGAAGACAGAATTGGGTCTCCTGTTAACAAAGTCACGTAGTCCAGGTGGATTTCCAGTTGTATTTCTTTCATTTATACTTCAGGTGAAAGAGATTTACCGTTCCTGGTGAAAGCTCACTCTACCTGGTCTGTATCTATATCTATAGCTTTTCAGGTCAGATTGTCTATGGATGATATTTGTGCTGCTGCTACTTGGGCATCTCCTCACACCTTTGTTACTCATTACAAGTTAAATGTGGTATCTAGGGGCAGGTCTTCCTTTGGTTCCACAGTGCTCAGGAGTATTTTCCACTGAGCCTCCCAGGATTTAGGTGCTGGGGACGCTGTCCCACGGGTAAGAATGTAGGCAAGATTGGACTACATAACATCAAGAAGTTATGTACTCACCATAACGTTCGATGTATGTAGTCCATCTTGCCTCACATTCTTACTTACCCCCCCTCCTTCCCCCATCCTGGAGAATCTGGAGGTTAGGCCTGGTTTCAGAGTTCCCTTCATTCTTGGTTTGTTTTTCCTTTCCTTTAGGTGGTGTTATGCATGGAGAATGAGTGCTGGTGCTCGCTGCAAACTAGATCTGGGGATAGAGAGCAGTGCAGCATGGGATACCATCTTAGCCCAACCAATAGAAAGACTTTGAGCTAAAAAGTATGGCCGAGTCGGAACCGACATTCAGCTCCGAACCCACGGGTAAGAATGTGAGCTGAGATGGACTACGTACATCGAACGTTATGGTGAGTGCATAACTACTTGTTTCTGAACTATTCATTTACTACTTTCCCATCTCCTTATTTCTACCGTGTTAAACTCCATTTTGTTTTATTCCACTTATTAGCTATTTTTTTCTGAAGTAACTGTTATATTCCCTAATATTGTCTATTCATATCCACTAACCCATTTCGTAAATTCTTTTGTTTTAAATAAGTGGAAAAGCAATAGTGTCTAATTTATATCATTACCCTTCATATTTGTATCAGTTTTTATTAGTGAGTGATCTGATACAGTTACTGGATGGGTTTCAGAGCTTTCAGTTTAGTATGCAAGCTCCTCTGAAATATAATTTCTGTCCAGTCTACTCCAGTTTTTATATAAGGAGTAATGTGGAAATTTTTGTCTGAATTTCTGCTAGTAAATTCACATCTTCCATACCAAATAAGCTTCTGCTTCTTAAGGAATCTACCGTCTTTTATTTGCACTCCTAGGTCCCCCTGATGCATCCTCACTATTGTAGATCAGGTTTTGGTCCCTGTAAATCCATGCTCCAAACGTATGCCTCCTAAAATTCTCCAAAGCTCCATAATAGTTTTAGGTAAAATATGAATGCATGCCAGCATAATTCCTGCCAATAACCCCTTACTACCACAAATATATCATTAATGTCCTTTCCCTCTTCTGTCAGTGTTGGGAGTTCCTCACAATCATTATTACTCCCCTTTTCCTTTGTCCCTAATGCTCCACTGAATGTCTGTTGTGAAATATTTTTTCTCAGTCGCACATTCATATCTGTCCAGATCCATGTCTTGTAACGTTATTTCCACTCTACACTTTATATAATTCAGTACTCTAATTTTTGTCCAAGTATCTATTTTGCACCTGTGACAATTCCCAGAACTATTTATTGGCTAAACTTTTTTTCTTACATAGCCTTTTCTGCATCCTGAATCTTTGATCCTCCTGGAAAAATTATTCTGAAGTCAGGTGGGTCTCATGCAGGCCTCTCAACATCCCCTAATTGCAGGGATCAACTTTCTTCTCTTTTACGTGTACAGTGAATACTTGTCCACAATCTGGTGCCCCCAGTTTTTTTAATACTTTTACCTCTTTTCATAGTTTGGTAAGGAACATCTAGCTGTCTTTGTTTATTTAGATCTTGGCTGCCTTCTGATGGTCAGATTTGGCATATACACATGTGCCATCTCACTTAAATCCTGCTGGCAAACACCATCACATGACTTGCTTGTGCTTTCACAGAATTAATGCAATCTGTTCTTTCTACTTTTTGATATATCAGGGTATCCGTTTTTCTTTGCATATTCTAGCTTCTAACTTCAATATTTTTTGAAATTATTTGAGAAGCCTTGTGTTCTGTCAATCTTTTCTTCATTACATCCTCTCCTTTCTGAAGTTTTATCAGCTTATCTGAATAGTTACTGAAAGCATCTATTTTCCAGCTTTTTGTTTATTTAATATATCCATGCAGTGTTTCACTTATTTTTAAAAACATCTGATTGATGTGCTTTATTTACTTCTACATTGTTGAAAGCCATCTCAAGTACTAAAGCTGAAATTTGAACTGCTTTTTGCTAAAAATTTGCAAAGTTTTTCTCAGCCAGAACTTATTGTTTTCTGGTTGACTTTCTCTTACATTCTCTAAGCTACTACTTTGCTAGTTATCCAGAGAGTGTAAATATTAGAGTAACTAGTAATACCCTGAATCCCTTCAAAATCATGACCTTTTTGTCAGAATTAGAAAAAAGGCAAACCTCAGAAAATGAAGGAACCAAGATACAAGACAATATGGCAAACAATTCTTTAAGCTTAGTGGCCCTCAAGGGAGTGATGCCCTACCTCCTCTTGCAAAGAAACTGCTATGACTCACTTAAACTGCCCCTTCTCTCCAAAAAATTCTACCCTAACACTCCTTACCCTTAAACTAAAATTCATCCCCTCCACCCATTTACAGAGTGGAAGCATTTTGGTCTGTTTTTAGATGGTCTTAAATGTTTTGGGACAAACTGCAGGTCTTAAGGAGGCTTAGCATTGTAGGTCTCCCTTCTGTTCTAAGGGAGAAAACAGATTTAATTCTGACCTTGCTAAATGACCTGCTAGGATAGGGAGCCATAGTAAATGTGCCAGTAGGGGAGAAGAACACAGGATTGTATTCAATTATATTTGTCTAAAAAGGAGAGTAACTGGATACCCACTCTTAACCTGTCAAAACGAAACAAATATGTAGTAATCCCAAAATTCAGAATGCGTATCCTACAAAGCCATCGACCCACTGCAATCTATTCTTTAACCTTCTCTGCAGTTGGTTCTACTTGTGTTTTTGCTCTGTCTTTATTTCTTGGTGACCCACAGTATGCATAGTACCCCTTGACTTGGGCACTTCATGTCCATCACCTCTAGCTTTCTCTCTGCCGTGGGTTTCTGTGCCATATAGTAGTACTGTTTGCACCACTGTATTGTACACCTTATTTTTCCGTTTCTTTGGCATTGTCACACACTACCGTAGACACTGTGCCAGTTGGCTGTAGCCCCTCTGATTCTAGTTTTGACCTTCTCAATTTAGACTTTACTCCTACTCAACCACCCCACCTAGGTATTTGAAGCTGTTAACCTGTTCCACTCTTTTCCCTGCCATCCCCGTTTTCATCATCCAATTTTCCCCATTTTGCCATTACACCTGTCTTATCTGTACTGTTTGCATTCCATTTCCCTATTGTTAAAGTTCTTGTTCAGAGTCTGCCTGTAATGCCACATTGTCTACATACAGCATCTTTGTTGAACTGTCCCTCCTGACATGTTTGCTAATGTAGTCCATCATTATGAACAGCAGTAGACTCTGCTTGAACCCTGATGCACAACCACTCCCACTGGGAACCCCTCTGAGTCCAAACACGGTTTGTAGTTGTCATTAGGTCCTTTTACATAGTGTGCACTAATTCTACCAGCGTTTCTGGGACTTGGCCATGACAGAACTACCCAAATCAGCTTTCTTACAACCTTGTCATATGTTTTCCCAAGTCTAGAAATGCCCAGTTTGACACTCACCTTATTCCATGCTTCTTCTCAACTATCTGCTTCAGTGCATACATTGGGTCAGTTGTGCTGCATCCAGATCTAAATCCAAACTGCTTATCTCCCATATAGTTATCGGGGATATGCCTCTCTCTCTCCATACAGCTATGTCTAGCTTGAGGAGCCATTTCTTCCTTACCTGGCATCATCATCTTGATCATATCTGCTGTGACCTCATCTAAGCCTTTTGCTTTCCCTTACTTCATTTTCCATAGTGCTGCTGTTCTTCTGGGGCGGACTTTGCCTTTTTTAACATTGGCTTTGTCTGGGGCAGTATAACTTCTGTATGGTTTTCTTCATTCAGAAGCTGCTGGAAGTATGCCTTTCATATACCCTTGATATCATGTGGACTGGTGACCAGGTTGTTGCTGGCATCCCTTATGAAAGGCATCTATCTCATTTCTCTTTTGTCTTTGCCTTGCAATCTTATAGTTTTTGTGACATCTGCTGAGTCACCTTTCAATAGTTGGTAGAATGCCTCTGATGCCGTGTTCTTGGCTATTACAATTGATCTTAGCCTCTTGTTACCCAACCAGTATTCATCCTTTGCCTAGTCTGTCTTCTTTCCCACTTTTTCCTGTTGTGCTCCTTTCTTTTGATGACTTATTTGACTATTGAATTCCACCACCAGCTTTCCTTATATACCTTATTTCCATTCCTGGCTCAGCCACATATCTGTTCTGTAGTCTTCATGCATGCTATTTTGAGCCACTACCTTTCTTCAGTTTCATCCATTTTCTCCTCTTCCTGTGATGTTAGAACCCTGAGTATTTCATTAAACTGATGTGCTTTCTCTCCAAATAACTGCCATGTCTTCAGGCTAGTCTCTCTCTCAACCTTGGGAGTTTTCTCTGACCACTGCTTGCAGTTGATTGTGGCAACCAGCGGTTTATGTTGTGGGCTGACTGTTTCACTGCGGATGACTTAGCAATCCCCGAAATACCGTTTCCTTGCTTTGTAACTCTAACTCAACCATGAATTTGCATAATTTATGCAATTAAATGTCCCTAATTTTTAACCAAATGTTCTGATTTTCAGGTGGGCTTTGTTCCCGATTCTTTCCACTGGAGGTTGAGGTTATCTGATGTCTGCCTCATTCCACTAGCTATCCCATCTGGGGTTTTTGAGTTGACTGTGGATAAGAGGAAGCCATCCATTCGGCATGCCTATGCTTCCCTTTGGAGCCCGTCCTCATTTTGGATGAAGTGCTACCCTGTACCACCTAGGTAAGTTAGTCTTCCAGTGATTCTGATACTGATACTAATACATCTTCAGCACATTTTAAAATTGGATATTGGTTATTCTGTGGACAGGAAGGATGTCTCATCTGTTTCTACATTAATCTTGTGGAGGATAGTATTGTGACGCAGTACCAGCTGATCAAGCAATTTCTTAAAGGAGTCCCCCATTTTCATCTTCAGTTGAGAATCTCTACCCTTCGTGGGACTTTATCATCATAGTTGACAAGCTTGCCTTTTCACTGCTTCAGGCTACTGGGCTGGGACTGAAGTTTGTTTCTTGGACAATGTTCTTTCTGGTGGCCATGACCTCCATGTCTCTGACCTCAGAGCTTTAGTCAGTCATATGCAAGTAATCATGTCTAGGTTTCAAAAGAATAACATGTCCTTCATGATGATCCTTTGCTTTCTCCCAAAGGTGGTTTTGCAAGTTTTTCTGAATGAAGTCCCATCACTTTTTTCTTCATGGCAGTGGACACAGAATGAGAGGGCCCTTCACACCTGAATGAATAGTAAAATATAATTCAGGTGAATTGACATCTGTATTGTCATTTCTTATCAGATGGCAAGTTATCTGTTGGCAGATGCTAAGGTCAAATACCACTCCAACAGCGGATTGTCTGTCTGCAATGCTTGCTTTAGGAATGCCTGCTGTGGACATTTGAGTTACAGCTATGTAGTCCTTAGTGCATGCTTCTGTCGAGCATTATTATCTTGATCTTGACTTTGAGAATGAAGCCAAATATAGGATACATGTTTTCTAGGACTCAGCTACCTGAACTTTGGCTTTAATTCTGTAGCTCCTTTTTCCCTGACTGTATCTGTTGAGATTCAGACCAGTTAAGGACTTGTCAAACAGAGGTTACAATGTTAGACCCTCTTTGATGGTAAAGGAATATCCTGTTGCTCTCCTCTGTCGATGAGTAGCTATTTCACTGTCATCTGCATTTGGAATTCCTTGTGAGTTGGGTAAGTATATATTCCTTATCTTTTGTTTAATAATCCGGAGTCACATCTGTGTTTTCTTGGTTTAAGGCAGTTGCTTGAAATTGGCATTCTCTGAATATGAAGCATTCTGGTGTGTTGAGCATGCTAGTGTGTTGTGGCATGTGTTGTCTGGGAGTGACTATCCTATATCTAATGTTGATGAAAAAAAATTAGATTCCATTTGATGGAAAAGAGATGCCAACAAAGGACTCATTAAGGAGAGTCCTCTTAGCTGAACTGACATGGTAAGGACTTGCATGTTTTTACCTTTATTTGCTGAAAGTGTGCGCTCTCAGTGGTTTACTAGTTGAGGGGCTGGTTTTGTGTGGCATACAGTATCGCAGTGTGAGCTGGGGTAGGATGTATATATTGCTGTGCTTGGGAACTTCCAAGAAAAAATGTTGGAATGAAAATATACACATTTCTGTTGATCCACCAACATGGGTCCTATTGTAACATTAGTTGATATCGTAAGAAAATATTTATGATCTTTGATAGTCACAGTTATATGAATCCACCTTCCATGTAAGGAATAGTGATTTTTATTGTCATATTTTAGTCTCTCATCTCTACCCTTGGCTTTATGCTTTTCTGTAGTAACTAAAGGAGTGGTTTCAGTTCATTCTGACCACATAGATAAAAGTGTTGCAATTAGGAAACTGGAGTGGAAGCATTAGAGAAATAGCACAGAAAGCGTTCTCTGTGTTTGGAGAGACTGTGCAAGTGGAAGATTGTTTTTAGTTTGTAACGAGCTGGGGTTCTGCTGGGTACCTATGCATCAAAATGTTTGCTCCTTGTAAACTTCAGGTTCTCAAGGGTAACAGGAACAACCCATCTACCTATCCCTTTCCTTGAAGGACTTCCAAGACTTGTTTAAAAAGAAGGAGTCCTTGATTGTAGATCTTCCTCCTGCCATCCTTTCAAAAGGATGGAACTGAACTGTAGGTAATGTCTCCAAAGGGGAACAGAGGACTGATGCATAGCTATCAGTACTATACTGAAATTGCCACATTTAGTGGCTGGAAGAAGTTATACAGTCACTCTGCCAAGCCATTATGCTGTAGAATTTGGGGTTAGGATGGGAGCCATACCCTCCTTTGACATTGCAACCGTTCCACATTTAAATTTGAGTTGAAATCTGGAAAAAGCAGAGATACATTTCTTTGGTGCATGCCCCTTAAAGCTTCTTTTAAAGTATATTTGTTGTACCTGAATTTTAATGTGGAACAGCTTACTTGTTTTCCACTTGAGCTAGCTGCAATACTCAGTCCCAAACAGCTGCATTTTGAAATCTTTTTGTATTTACAGTAATCTCTGCAGTGTTAATCTCAACACTCCAAGCATTGTCTTTGAAAGATGTTCTATTTTTTCTTTAAGATTTTCATTTGAAATTGACCAGAGTTGCTCCTAGGCTTACTGCTGTTCAAGTCATAACCGAATATCTTCCTCTATTTCACCTAACATGATAGAAAGAGGGGACAGAGCACATACGTTCTTGGGCAGTTCATTTTGTTTTGGTAATAACCAACATACTAATGTAAATATAACCATTTATTCATTTCCTTTGCACAGTTTTGAGGGAGACTGAAAATGTTCAAAAAGGAACTCCAAATGTGGATAAAAAATGTGTTGTATTCCTTTGTTAGGAAAGGGAATTCATTTACAGTGGAAACGGCAGAATCCATCCAGCTTGAGTGTCAGGTCTGTATGAATTGGGCACTTTCCCTTTCAGCTTCACCTCCCATACACACACCTTTCATCAAACGTAAATTAGACGTGTTTTCTAAAGGCTACCAACCTGTCCAAACAGAAGTAACCAGTATAATTTTTTTCAGAGTTTGCTGTGCTATGTTTTTATGCATCCTTACCAAGTTGTAAATTTTTGCTTTCAATAACCACCACAGATTAAGGTGGGTTATACAAGATTTTCACAATTAATTCAAGAAATTGCTGTTTTATTAGGGCATTCTCCATTTTGTACAGTGGTTTCCTTTTAAAGGAGAACTGCACCCACGGACTCAAAAACATGTTTATTTCGTCATGATTTGGTATTGCCTACATTTTAACACCACTCTGGGACTATTTACAGGTTTGTTTAAATATTTTATACATAATTTATGAGTCTGACCACATGGGTTCTGGCATCTTGAAATAATTCTGATTGTTTAGTCTGCCTCTAGGTATCCCACAATGCAGTGCTCATCTGTAAAACGTTGCATCACACAGGCCTCTTTCTTCCTAAAGCTCCTGTCACTACATTGATTTTACATGCATACACTGCTGTCTTTCAGTCAGATTTAAGTAACATTTCATGCTATTCAAAGACTACTTAAAACGCAAACAGTGCAAATGCCACAGAACAGACTTTCAAAGTGCATTTTACTGCTGCTTCTTTTTAGAATGGCTAAACTGCAGGTTTTTTGTGAAGTCTGAATTGTACTACTATGACTCCTCTCCCATCCTCCTTCACACCTAACATTTAGCTGTCAAAGTGCTAAGGGTAATTTGAGCTGTTACTGCTGTGATTGACAGCTCAAAGTAGGAGACTTGACTCATGTACTGTTTCCTTCTTGTAGCCTTTACTTTCTGTATGGGTAAGGGAAGGACCAGGGAGCTGTGACATCACAGCATGGGTGGGTTTTAGGCCAGGGATGTCAGTTTGGAGAGGGACTTGGCCAGAAAAACTACCTGTTTTCAGTGGCCTTGCTGACATCAATGAATTGGAGACTTTTCTAGCGTGGGATAAACATATTTTGAAAGTGAAACCACCGCAGTACAGTAAGGTGCTGTTCTAGTGGAGATAAACAATTTAAAATATTTTAAATGCTGTGTTTATTCATAGCAGGGACAATAAATAGGAAGAAAAAACCAGAGGAATTGAGCATCTAATAATAGAATCTCATTGTTGCCCTTTAAATAGGAAAGTATCTTTTTCTGGAACATTGTGTTATTTTATACAGTCTCAAGCCTTAGCATAGAAATAGGGCAGCTTGAGACCGGAATGCGTGAGAGTATATGAAGGGTGTAGGTAGTCATGGCGTTTAAACCACTATGGTAGTTCAGTCAGTAGGTGATGTGCTAGGAAGAAATATTACTTGAAAAAACCTAGTATAGTTTACTGTTGCTTTGGTGATATAACTCCTAGGATAAGGATTAATGTTTGCTTCTTTTGTTCAGACAGCATCTTAGTGAATTTCTTACATAACTTATTTTTCAATTTGTGTGAAGGTTGCCAACATTGTATTTTATTTTTATTTTTTTTTTTACAGACCGTATATCTGTGTGCTAAAATGGGCTGTACTGCCAAAGAAGTCCTGCCTTTAAAAAATGCTGGAAATATTGCTGCCAGTCTAAAAATTAAGGTAAGATTTTCTTTTCATCCTGTTCTTTGGTAAATATGTCACCATCTGTGATGCTGTTTGGAGGGTTTATCTGAAAATATAAATTTATTTCAGTACGTTTTCCTTATCTGTACTCTGTTTCATTCTGTGTCCCTTCAGTTTTACAATTCCTTTTCCCTAGCCTTTGCTGAAGTTCTTGTTTAGAGTCTGCCTGTTATGCTACATTGTCTGAATATAATGACTTTGTCTATCTGTCCCTACTACCTATTTGCTTATGTAGACCATCACCAGTATGAACAGCTGTGGGCTCAAAGCTGAACCCTGATGGGGACCCACCAGGAGCTACTTGAGAGTCCGAGCACTGTTCACACTTGTCATTGGGTCCTTGTATATAGACTACAGTGATTTTGCCAACGTCTGTGATTTTGAACCATCGCAGGACTGCCCAAGTCAGCTTTCTTGGAATCTTGTCATGTGCTTTTTCCAAATCGAGGAATACCCATTTGTATTCTCTTCTGAACTGTCTGTCTCACTGCAAACATTGGGTAGGTTGTGCTACATCCTGAACTAAATCCAAACTGATAATCTCCTATCTTAATTTCTTTTACTCTGCGTATTAGTTTGTCATGCTCTTCAGCGCATTCATGCAGTGTGACAGGATTTTGATACCTCTGTACACCCCACAGTTGTAAATGTCTCTCTTATTTCTTATTCAGAGGCACCAGTATGCTTATTCCCCAGACATCTGGGATACACCTTGCTCTCTATGCTGCCATGAGTACATTCAGGAGCCATTTCTCTGCTGACTTTACCCAACTTCATTTTCGTTAGTACTGTTCGTACTACTAGGGTAGGCTGCTCCTCTTTTATCGTAGGCAGTCTCTCTAGCAAGACAGGTTCTGTGGGATTGTTTTCATTCAGAAGCTGTTGAAAGTACCTTTTCAGTCTGCCTTTGATGTCCTCTGGCTTGATGAGTAAGTTGTTGCTTGCATTCCTACTGTAGGGTGTCTTACTATATTCACCTTTCTTTCCTTGCTTTGCAGCCTAATAGTTTTTGTGCCATCTACTGAGTCACTTTCCGGGTAGTGCCTCAGATGCCTTGTTCTATTGCAGCTGCTCACTTGGCCTCTTTGTTAGCCAACCAGTAATCATTCTTAGCCTTGTCTCTGTACTTCTCCCACATTTTCCAGCATGCCTTTATTTTGATTTCCTGGACTTCTGCATTCCACCACTTTTCCTTTTGTACTTCATTTCCATTCCTGACTTGATGTCATATCTTTTCTCACACATGCTGATTTGAGGAGCTGACATTCTTCAACTTGACCTATTTCCTTCTCTTCCTGAGGTGTTAGAGACTCGAGTAATTTCTTTAACTCCTCTGCTTTTTCTCCAGTCATATTTCAAGTCTTCAACCTTAACTCTGGCCTTAGAGCCTTCTATGACCACTGCTTGAAGATTATTGTGGCCACCAGAAGTTTATGCTGTGGACCAACTCTTTCAAGGGGGTAACTTTGCAATCACTGATTTCTACCTTAATGCCTTTTCCTTAATAGAATGTGCAACATCGCCACTCTAGGCCATCAATCAAGGAGCCTGAATCCTCACCACTGGCACTGAAGAGGGACATTCACTTGGAATACAAATGGATACGCAGTATTTTCAGATACAGACCTCTCTGCATCAAGCACAATTTCCCACACACATGGAACACATTCAGCCTGAGGTCTGGATTTCTTTGTATCTGTCTCTCCCCAAGTCCCCAATAAGGCTGTTCTTTGGCACAGATTTGTTCATCACCCTCTGTGAAACCAATGCATTGTGCCCCTGCTCCAAGTAGTTGACACACACACGCTCTTTGAGATTTAATTTTCACACACACCTAGGACAAGCTGGCACAGATTACCCGCTTTACCAACTTTGGCCAGACTATAAGGTAGATCCACTGCCACCAGTCAGTTACAATAAGGCTCTTAAATATTAATGCATTTGGTAATGTTGACCAAACAGCAAGGCTTTCAGGAGTGGCCAGATTTATCACCAAATAAATACATGCAAGTACTCTCAAAACTTTAATATTTTTCTAAAAGGACCAGCCACAATGAGAAGTTTAAATATATTTAATAAGAGAATGAATATACTAAATATCTATTTACAGTAAACACTAGAGTTTCATGTCATAGGAAATGATGTGATGTTGTTCTATCTTGCCTTCATTCTTACTCGTGGGTTCGGAACTCATTCTCTGTTCCGACTCGGCCACTTTCAAAGCTCGAGGTCTCCAAACCAGCTTGTGGCTTGCTCCCTATCCCATGATGCTCTGTGGCATTCCCCAGATCTCATTTGCCGCTGAACAGATCGAGCATTCCTTAGTTGGCTCTGGCTAAGTTTGATTTTTTTCTTCACTTTTCTCAACCGTTTAGCTTGTATTTTTCCAAAGTTGTGTGAGAGTACTTTAGCTAGACTGATGACAGCTTAGACTGTGTCTACGACTTTGCGTTGATCTTTGTGGCCATCGTTTTTAGTTTAAGGCCTACAGTTCACCTCTATCCCAACTCCTTTATTGTGTGTTGTTACTATACTTTTGCTGAATTATTGCTGTTAGACTTAGTCTTGGTTATAGTTTAGCAATCATAGGTCCGTGTTATTTGAAGGAGTTTAGCTCAGTTTAATTAGAGAGCTACTCTACCCATTTTAGTTAGAGGGCCAGTGTTTCTACTGCTTTCAGTGTGTTGTGTGGTTCAGCTTTCCAGTTAAATTTTTCATTGTAATTTTGCTGTGGGGTTTTTTTTTTTTTTTGCTGTTTTGAGATATATATATATATATATATATATATATATATATATATATATATATATATATATATATATGTGTGTGTGTATAGAGGTTTACCTTCATGTGTGCGTTTTGCACACGGGCGAACAACACATGTTCGAAAGGACGTTTGCAAAGTTTGCAAACGTCGAATGCAAAAAGGTTTGAATGTGCAATGAGCGAATGCGCAGTGACATTCACTCTTTGCAGTTTTGGCATTTTGGGGCGGATTGCACTATAGTGGGGATTGAAAAATGGTCTTTTTCTTCACTGTGGTGCAATCTCGGAGATAGTGTATTAAAGTAGTTACATTTTTTATTCAGCATTTATGTTCGAAAATCAGCTAATCTGCTTTTCAATTTGCTGATTTTTGAACATTGGAAACTGTCTCGGTTTTGATTTTCCTGGTTACAATTCGCTCATATGAGCAATCGCACGAATGTGTGTTGCTTATGTAAAGGTAAACATATATATATATATATATATATATATATATACACACACACACACACACACACACACACACACTGTTTTTTTGCTGCCATGGAGCAGTACATTTACAAGAGTCGCACGCTATATGCCACTCTTTCAGTTCAAGGGTTCTCCTTGAGAGGAGAAATAAGCTGACACTTAGAGGACTGCTAACAACTTCCCCTCCTAAATCGGATAAATCAACAAAAAGGTCTTGGTCATCATCAGACCAATCTGGACCTTCTCAAAAAGTCTTCAAAATGTCATCGGAGAGAAAGGCTTTCAGACCTGGCAAACCATCTAACTCTGCTCGAACTGTTTTGGAGCTGTTGGTATTGCACTCTTGGAGTCGGTCCCCTGTTGTGGATCCAGTGTCTCCGAACTTGAGATCACCAATATTGTAGAAGTCAAGATCCCCTGTCCTCTTCTCCAGATCTTCCAGGAGTTTATCAGAAGACTATGTGGATTGTGTGGTGTGTAGACTTTTGAGTACACCGGCACTGGCCAAACTATTGTCGAGGCTTCGGAACCAAGTGGACCTACCCCATCTCTGTTGACTCCGACCCACCTCGGGGCATTCAGAGCCAGAATGCGTGGAGCTGATCGTAGTGGAACCATCTGTGCCAATACCTGCTTCAGAATCTATGACTCCGACCTGTGCTCCAACTTCCTTGATGCCGGCTGAGCTCAAGGGGTCTTGGAGCTGACTGTCTCCGGTCGGGTCCAGGGAGGACAGTCAGACTGGACAGTTTTTGGATCCAAACATGCCTCTTATGGCTTCAGCTCAGGTGAGCTCTGCACCTGCATCGGCTTCAGAACCATCTAGTTCTTCGGAACCAGAAGCTTCCTTGGTTCATGGGCGGGGGCAATCAAGGTGATGAGGAGAGTGCTGTCACCATGGGGCATCTCCACTCTCAGACCCAGTTATTCCTTCCCCAAAGGCACTGGTGTCTGTCTCCGCACAGCTGATTCCACACAGACGTGGAGACCCTAAGCCTCAGGCTGCCCCATTGGGTGAACCTCTCTCTTCCGAAACCTCTCCGGAATACTCTTCTGAAAAGTTCCCTCAGAAGAGACTAGGCAAGATGACGCATTTGGACTCCCTGGATGAATCCATCACATCTGACATGGACCTCGGTATTTCAGAAGGGTCCCCACGGTCACCCTCTGAGGATGTCTCCGCTGCAGACATCCTGGAGATCCTTAAGCAGAGAGGAGGATGGAAGCCCATCAACCCTTCTGATGAGGAGTCTGTATACCTGAAGGCTTTTGGGTCAAACACTTCTGCCACTTGGGTGTCTCTGCCTTTGGCTGAACTCATGGTTTTGGTCTGTTGTAAGGTGTGGGAGTCTCCTGATTCCATGGAGCCCATCCTTTGGAGGCCAAATAAGTTTATAACATCCCCCAAAGATAAATCCTTCCTGAAGAAAGGTGGCCACCAAGAAGGAATGGCCAGAGACATCCTCTTCTGTCCATCCCCTGAATAAGGAGCTGCAGACAGTAGACAGATATGGAAAGCGTATGCTTTCTTCAACAACCTTTACATTCATGTCTCTGAATTACCTTACACATTTCACCAGGCTACAGAGAGATCTCCTGAAGAAGCTTAGGAAATACTTTACAAGGTTTATTAGCTGCTGGGTGTCTGTGTCCTCTCGGCTCTCCACCTTAAATTCAGTAGTAAACTTGTCCATGAGGCTCATTTCCTATGCAGCTGATGGAGTGAGTAGGGCAGCAGTTTCAGGGAATTTCTTTAGGTGGATGCATTCCTGGATGCACTTGTGTAATTTTGCGGAACCCTTTAAGTCATTTTTTGTCAGTGCCTCTTTTAATGGCTCATCCTTGTTCGGACCCAAAGTCAGAGATGCACTAGCCAGGTGTGAATAGGAAGGAAAAACTCTCTGCCATTGGAGTCTGTTTTTCCATACGTTATCCCACACAGTTACAGAAAAACAACACAGCTATTCTCACTATGTTTTCCTAACTGATTTAGAGAATTACTATCCCTGATCACTTACTAAAGCAAGTCAAGATGAAGTGGGTGAGTGGTCTTCCTCTTTTGTCAGGTTCCAAGAACAGACCTCAGAATGCTAAGAGCAATCTCCTACTCATATCTAAATATTATTTCTGGCTTACAGAATGACATCACACACACACACATATGGTAATTTGACTGTTTCTCACACAATCCCCATCACTAGAAGCTGCCAAAGTTTAGCACCTGTGTGCTACAATACACACTAGACCTTTAGCTAAGCTTTATTAAAACATCTAGAAGCCATAAAACAATAAAGACATTCCACTCTTACTACAGGAGGTACAAACTATTATCTAGCACAGACATTGCATCTCTGGCTCCATTCAGAACTGAGAGCTAACATATGGCTTAATCCATAAAGTAATTTAATTTTAATTTCACGTGTATTTTAAAGTTGGCTGGACATGATTAACCTCTTGCCTTCCAGTATCCTCTGTTACAATATATACATTCAAACAGTTAAATGCATGTGCATTTTTTTTGCTTTCCATCAGGGTACACTGTTGCATTTTTAACACAAGCAGCTTTGCAAATACATTTCCAACAGAAGCATTTATACAGATGTGTTTGATATACAAATGACATATGATTCTTTACAAAATTCTAACTAGCTGTGCTTGGCATATGTCACACATCCACTGCCCTACTTCTTGTAGCATGGCTGGCAGTACCTTCCATCATTACATCTCTCCCTCCTTTGAAGACTCAAGCTAGTTTTTCAAGTGCCACTTGATAAACATTGCTTGAGAGGAATAAGCCTGCCTGGGAATACATTACCCGTACCCTGTCTTGAGAGCCCATCTGCGTTGGCATTGCTAACCACACTATGCTGCTGCACTGTCATATATGCTTGCAACCCTAATCTCCACTGTAGTAAGTTGGCATTTTGCAAGCTTGCTCAATGTGGTCATGTTAAGGGACCTTGGTCTGTAATTACAGTGAATTTCCTTTCATACAGATAAGGTTGAAGTTTCTGCATTGTCCATACTATGGTTAAACATTCTTTTTCTACTGCTGCATAACATTCCTCCTTAGGTTGGAGTCTACGGACGAGATATATCACTGGGTACTCTTCTCCCTCTGAGGAAACCTGGCTGAACACAGCCCCCACCCCATGGTTCAAAGCATCCACCTGCACAACAAATCTTTGCTGTGATTTGGGATGGTTAACACAGGGGGTTCTCCCAAAGCCCCTTTAAGCTTTTGGAAAGCTTGCTTTGCAGGATCAGGTCCACACTACCTTGTCTAGCCTGTTTTTCTTCATTAGGTCTGTGAGGGGAGCAGTTTTGTACAATAATTGGGAACAAACTTTCTATAGTACCCCACTGTCCCCAAAACTACCCTCACCTGTTTTTTGGTAACCGGGGCAGGCCAAGCCTGGATGACTTCCACTTTGGCAGGTTCTGGCCTGATCTTACCACTCCCCACTCTTTCCCAGGTAGGAGACCTCTACCATACCCACCTGACACTTAATCGACTTAATAGTCAACCCTGCCCTTTGCAGTCTGCCCAGGACCTCCCTGACATGCTGAAGGTGCTCATGCTATAAATGGCTGTAAATGGTAATGTCTTCCAGGTAAGCTAAGGTATAATCTCCCTGATGGGATACTATCTACCAGCTTCTGGAAGGTCGCCGGGGCATTTTTCATCCCAAAGGGCATCTTTGCAAGCTCGTATAATCCGAAAGAAGTCACAAAGGCTGACCTCTCTCTAGCGGTGGGATTCAAGGGCACCTGCTAGTAGCCCTTGGTCAAATCAGTAATGGTTAGATACTTAGCCCCACCTAGCTGCTCTAAGACTTCATCTGTCCTAGGCATGGGTTAAGTATCCGACTGTGTGTGACTGGTTTCCTTTAGTCCACACAACCTGGTGCTGCCATCTTTCTTTGGTGCCAGCAACACTGGAGAAGCCCAGGGACTCCTGGATTACCTCTGCTTCCAGCATTTCCTGCATCTCCTGCCTCAGAGTCTGCCTGACTTGCTCAGGCACCCTGTAAGGGGCCTTCTTGATAGGACTTTGGGGTCCTATATCCACATGGTGCTGCACCAGGTGGGTGGACCCAGGTTTTCCAGTGAACATACTCTCAAACTCCTGTAACACTGCTTGGATTTCTCAAACTAGGGTAGGGGATAGCTACTGGGACATTGCTACATCTTCCACTGAGGTGTCAGTTCAAGCCTCCCTGAGAAGCTCGGTCACCAGATCCCCCCTCAGACTCCTGCCATGCACTGCAAATACTCAGCACCAGGGCCTCCCTGTCATGGTAAGGCTTCATCATGTTAACATAGTACAATTTGTTCCTCTGCCTAGCAGTTTTACCATGAAGTTAACATCACTGACGTTCCTTACCACTTTGAAGGGTCCCTTCCAGGCTGCCTGCAGCTCATCGTGCCTGACAGGAATGAGAACCATAACCTGCTGTCCTACAGCATGCTTTCTGGCTTGAGCATTCCTGTCATATCAGACCTTTCTGCTGTTGGGCTCCTGTCAGTTTCTCCCGAGCCAAGCCTTTGAGCTCCTTAAGCCATGTCCTGAGGTTTAGGCCATATGCCACAACAGACACCTTATGGGGTTCACTCACCCTCCCACTCACCACAAATCAAATCTAAAGACCCCATCACCCTATGCCCATACAGCAACTCAAAGGGTGAAAAATCCATAGATTCCTGGGGTACCTGTCTGTATGCAAACAGCAGAAGGGCAAGTAGTTATTGTACTCTCTCAAACTGTTCTGCAAATGCCTGTAGCATGATTCTTTAGTGTCGAGTTCAAAATCTCTACAAGACCATTAGTCTCCGGATGGTAGGGGTGGCTTTTAGGTACTTCACTCCACAGTGCTTCCACAGACAAACCAACAGGTCTGACATGAAATTGGCATCTCTGTCATTCAGTATTTCTCTTGGGAAACCTACCCTGAAGAAAATGTCCAGCAAAGCATTTGTTATCTTCAATGTCTTTACGGAGGACAGAGCCAGGGTATCTGGCAGCATAATCAGTTACTACTGGGGTGTACTTCTTCTCTGTGGAACTTTGGGTACTCAGAGGCCCCACAATATCCATAGCTATCCTCTGAAATGGCTCCTCAATCACAGGCAAAGGCATCAAAGGAACTTTGACCTTGTCTCCTGCCTTGCCTACTTTCTGGCACAGCTCATAAGTCCTGCAGTACCCTGTTACATTCCTTGCAATCCCAGCCCAATAAAAGTTCTGCATAATAAGTCTCCTGGTACACGTTATGCTCATATGACCTGCAAAAGGAATGTCATGGGCTATGGCTAGAAGTGCAGATGGTAGGCTTTAGGCACTATCAACTGCTGTATTACTTCACCCTGTAGTCCCCCCTCAGGGGTCCACTCTCTCTACAGTAACCCTTTGTTCCAGTATACAGACTCCCGTTTTCCTTGAGAATCAAGTGCCTCCCTAGTTACCTCCCTCAGGCCTGTCAGTGTAGGGTCTGAGAGCTGTGGCGGTCTCCTTCCTTGCTCTCCTTCCATAATAAGTCTGGTATCCTCTGACAGCAGTGCCTCACTATCAGCCTGGGTACTTCCATTCACCTCTGCCCTTGCAGTCATTCCTGCTCAAGGGAACAGCTGTGGCTCACCTTCTGGCTCACTTTTACAGGGTAGCTCCCTCCCTGAAATAGCCACCTCACTAGCCCTGGCTTCAGGTGTGGTGTCTGTCTGGGTCTCACCCAGGCTACTAGACCCACGTGCCTGTTTCCAAACCTGACTGTGTAACCGCATGCGCACAAGGTACTGGTTTATTAAAACCATTCCCTGTCGGGGCATTTGCATGGATATCCTCAAACACACCTTGCTTGCTTGCTTCCTTTTCCACTCTCCCAGCCAATGTAAACCCTGGATAAGTCATTTGAACGGGGTCTCACCTGAAGCTATGACTGGAGTGGACTGCCCAAACAAGTACTGTTCCTGTTTAACCACTGCAGGCTTCACAGTGGTTGTCCAGAGGCTGTCTCTCTTAGCAGTGGCCTTTTCTGTCTACTATGATCAGATATAAACTATAGTAATAGTTGGTACCCCAGTTGTCTCTAGACCACGTACCACTGGCATACTGTTATTCCCACTTACTGGGTCCCCCACCTTGTCTCTGTGGACATCTATATGGTATATGGCCCCACTGGTTATGTTTATAAAACATTTAACCCTTGATCCTGGCCATGTACCTAAACTAGTGGCTTCCCCTATTACTGGTGGACTTTGGGGTGATTTAGGCTGCCCATCGTGGGTTCCCTTATTTCCATATGCAGCACTGAATATCCCCTTCTTGTGCAGTGATGCCCCGTTTGCCAAGTAGAGATTCCCTTTCTTCCCCATCTCATCTGCAGAGTTACATTCTTGGTGTGCCAGCCAGATTCTCATTTCCACTCTTCAGGCAAAGTACTAAGGGCTTGTTCCCTAACCTGGCAACCCACTCACCCACCTATGAAATTAAGTGCTTAACTCAGCAGTGTAATCACACACACTTTCATCTGCTTTTCGTCTATGCTCACAAAAATTTTTTTTCTGTAAGCTTCAGGTGTTAACTTAACATTCAAGTAAACATTACTTTTTCATAGTTTAAACAATCATTATCTGAAAATTTAGAAACCGCAGTTACAGTTTTACCATGGAGTAATGAGGTCAAGAACTGTACCCGAAGCCCTTGGTCAACATTATACTCTGTAAATTGTGGAAGAAATTTACTGACCTGTATTGATTCTGGGGCTCTGTTATTCCCTTCCTGATTACCTCCATGACCCTGGCAAAGGGTCAGCATCTCTCTCATGTTGACACTGCTTCTCCTTTTCTTCAGGCTCCAAACATCGCAGTCTCTGATTCTAATTCCAAGCATTTGGCCTCCAGTTTGTCATTTTAACTCCAGATGGATTATTAAGTCCTCTAAGAAAAAGCTGAACTGTCCTGAGGTCTGAAAATTCCCATCACCATACTGGTTATCCTCCTGGATGCTGGTCTGAGCTGTGACTAAGGCTGAAATCATTTTGGACTTCCAAGATGGCTGCACATTGAGTAACAGCTTCTTTCTAGCTCTCCAGTGTGAAAACAGAAACTCAGCATAGAAAGCCAGTAGACTTGTGCTTATGGGTAAATTTCAGTAAATGACTAGTAAGTGCATTGCCTGGATGCCAGAATAAAGAAATTTAGAAAACTGGGAAGAAAAAATCAGCTACAAAAAGTGAGGAAGCAGCACTGACTGGGGAGAGTTCTGCAGCTGTTCAGCAGAAATCAATGCAAGCTTCAGACATGACTTCCAGTAACCTGCAGAAGATATTGGACAACTGCATACAGACCTGGGTAAAATGAAAACTGGTGGGAGCATATCAACATAAACAACAAAAGGCTGGAAGAAATGGAAGAAGCTGTAAACAGTTATTCAGATGAGATAAAGCTGCAAAAATCAGAGTTGAAAATTAAAAAAAGGATGGTTGAATATGAGATTATTCGGGAAGAACTGTTTAAAAATAATAGAATTGGAGGACAGCACATTTAGGGAAAATCTGAGATTTTCAGCTATACTAGAGAAGCTGGAAGGAACAGACTGCATTAATTTATGAAAGCACAAATAAGCAACTGTTAGTTGAAAGGGCAAATTGTGTGTGTGCTCCAAACCTGGCTATAAGAAAGCAACCTAGACCTTTAATAGTAAAGATGCAATCCTGTCAGCAGAAGGAGTTGATCCTGACAGAATTGTGGCATTAGGACTAAGTACTAAAAGTGGGAGAGACCGGTGTGTTTGTGGAGAATGATTACTCATTGTACACGTGACAGAAGAGGAGTAAATTTATTCCATTATTCAGGGAATGTTGAGATGCAGGTGTGAGATTGACTGCTGTACCCAGCTGTCTTCAAGGTATTCTTCCATGGAGGGACAAAATCATTTTTTGATGAACTACATGCTAAGGAGGAAATAAGTTTGCCCAACAAAAAGTGAGCTGTGAAACAGATGGAGATTCCACTTCTTGTTCTTCTGGTAATAAAGACCACAGAGACACTGTACCTGTGAAACCTTTTCCAATGTTTCAGTGGAAAATGTTGAAGAGAAGTAAGGGAGCATGAGAGTTGACTAGAAGAATTGCGAGTACATTGGAAATGAAGCAGAGACAGGATTTCAGAGATTAACCGTAACAAAACCAGTAACTTAATATGGGATTGCAGTGCAGTAATAACATTTGTGAAATACGACAGAACAAGAAAATCTGGACACAAACTTTTTTCAGAGTTTGTTGGACTTGTGTGGAGCTCTAAAGCATATGCCCTACTTTGTCATTAATGTTCGGAAAAGTGCTTTGGGGAGAGCAAGAGTAGGGAAGAGAGTTAATTGTATGTAAAGATTTTTTTTTTCCTTAAAAAGGAGCAGTTTGTGGCATGTGATTTTCTTTACATGCTATAAAGTAAAGTTTTTTTCAGTTATTTTTAAGTGTAATGGAGATTGTAGACAGGTGCTGCTGATTTTTTTTCTATTTTTTTCTCCCTCTTTTGTTCAGTTTTAAGAAATGTAGAATGTAGGCACTGCAGTGAAGAATCATTTAAAAATTATTGAAATGTCACTGACAGTCTTGTAGGGTTGCCTCCTTTTCAAATGCCCAAAGTGGGACAATTGTGGTACAAACATCCGATTTTGCAGGCCAAAACATACACACGGCCAGTACAAAGGGCATAACTTCACTTTTTGCCTAAATAAAAGCTTATTCTTGTAGCATTTTAGTTGCTTATTCTGTTTCTTATAACATTTAGATGTTTCAGATACAGAGTAACTGTTTTATGCAACTATTACATAAAATATTAGAAAGAATTTTGCCCTAAAATTTCAGGCATTTGCCATTTTTACAATTTTGTTTTGCAGGACACAACTGCCCAAAGAGGGACTGTCCCTTGCAAAGTGAGACGTGTGGTAACCCTACAGTCTTGTCTTATCTTACTGAAGCTGTCAACTATAGCTCTGTTGGTGCCTAGTAATTACAGATGTTTGTCAGATGTGTATTTGTTAGTGCCTTGTAGAATAAAAGTCTGGATAGTGCATATAAACTTTAACCTTGTTAGCAGTATATTGCGCAGAAGCTAATAAAGTAACTCTGTATAACAGGCGACCCATACAATACTGTCAGTTTGCAACTCTGATGTCTTCAAGTTTCTTCTCAATACAACATGAATGATTATCTCCATGAAACAGCTCTAACAGAGCTCTCTAAAAATCAGATTCTCACATATATACATGTTTATGAAAGCAGTCTTTTGGGAAAGTCATTAGTTTGGTATTTAGGGCATCTTTCCTGTTCTGTGTGAAAACTGTCTTCCGATGATGTCATGCAGTCTGCTAGTTAAACATTTTAGGGACTCTTTCCTGTTTGAGAATGTTTCTGTATGATCATGCAGTCTTCCAATGATGACATGCTAATGACATGTTAATAAGCTCCTTTGTGTTCTTTTTCAAGGTGAATAATGTGACAGTTCAGTTTGCCTCCAACTCTGTTTCATTCTCGCACCTGCATCCTTATCTGTATTTTTCTCAAGCTATGCCAACACATTACATTTATACATAAATGCCGTCATTTATTTGATTTTTTCCTAGCTTTTCAGCTACCAACAGTTTAACACTTTATTATATGTATGCTAGCAAGCACAAATACGTGCATTTAACTGACTATATTATTCCTTACATATATTATAGCAACAGACTGTATTATTCCTACATATATTCTAGCAACATGTGTATATGCATCTAACTAGCAAACAGATGTGCACATGGATTTATAAATTCTTAATTATATCTAACAATTCCCTCTGTTTTATTTTAAAACACTGATTACGTGAAACGCATTAAAAAAACATTAGTTTTCTATTGATGCAGCAAGTTAACATAGTTTTATATTGTCAACACAGTGATAACCATTACTATAGAATTGGATGAACTATTTAATTTAACAACTTTTTTCTTTTGAAGACCATCCTGTAAAGATGTTTTACCAGTTATGAGCTGTATTTTGCAATTGCTGAATATGACTCTACACAGTGATACTCTGTACAATAAGTTTACGTTTTGAATGCTTGTGGATATTACTGCAAAGGCATTGCAGCCTTGCTTTTTGAAATAAACACATATGTAATAAATGTCAAGCTTTGACTTGTTACTGTACATGCAAATGAATTGAGGAGCAGTTTCTCTGAACAGTTTAAAACATGAATGCAAAATTGTCCATTTACACAGATAAAAAACATAGTTTATACACTGAAGAATGCTGTTTACATATTAAACCATTTACTGTGTACTGTACAGCATATGCTTGCTTGTACAGATTGTTTTTGTATTTGTACATACATGGCTGTAATGTACACTCAGTCCAGTTTACAAACTTAATATTAAACTGAAGCCTGCTAATTAAACATTACTGAAACACTAAAATGCAATTATTAACACAGGCCAATATGTTTTTATTTGTACCTTTATTTTAGTCCCCTTTGCAGTACTGTTTACACGTGTAGAATTCAAAGCATGCCCTTCCCCCTGGAGTATACAGCATTTTATTGCAGTATTGTTTATTTGCTTTATGCTGTGAGAATAGAAAATATGCCTGCCCTCTGGCTGTTACATAGACTGTGACACTTTGGTCTTAAACATTTGCTTTATTAGGTTAATAACAACCCGTGGACCATTGTCTGATTTGATCATTTTTGGCCATTTCCAATAACAGGAAATATTGTTTTTATAAAGCTTCTGCTGTTGCCTGTGCTGTCATAGTTTTAGTAGGAATTGCCTTTATCCATTTTGAAAAGACGTTTGCTGTTACTTGGCAAGGAACCTGCATAATTTAAGTCCATACCACAGTCTATTTACTAGCTGTACTCGGTGTAACAGATTTTTTTACTTTTAGTATTTACCTGCAAACAGATTATTAATGACATATATGCACAGTTGTAAAATTTTATTACAATTATCAAACATGATCTCTGCAGACTTTTATGCTTTTTGCTTAGTGCTTCATGTGAATACTTAATTATGTTTTAGTAACAATAATGTCTTAGAAAAATATAAGCCAACCTGGCATAGCAACCAGTCTTGTTTTCTTGACCTTATAAATGTCAGTACCAATAACATTTTATCTCATAAAACATTTTTTGTAACTACTCATTCCAGCCTGGAAAGATTTGAGCTCACAGAAAATAATCTTTTTTTTCTTTTGTGCATTCTAGACTCTTAAACTATAATACATTTTTAACCCCTTTAGCACTTTACCGTCAGTCATTTGCTAATACACCTGCAACTTGATATTGGAATACAGCTGTAAAAACTTAGAACTTTTACAGGTATTTGTAACGTGCCTGACTATGCTTAATATTGCTTTAGAATACTGTTTTTGCTAGAGTCTGTGCTATGTTTGATGCTATTATACAATTACAAAATATTGTAAGAAACAAAATAGATATTGTCTTAACACATACTTAAAACAGATATATTTACATTATTTACATTTGCTGTTATCTGCCTTTCGCTGTTGTGTATTTTAAACAGATGCAGTTGAGGTGAAAAGAAAATACATGCATGCCAGTCTTGTGACCTGATGTTTTTACTGTGTTTAACTACTCTCATTTGATTTCTTTACACTAGAACTGTTTTGCATTTGAAATGAGTTGGAAGTTACCTAACAGCTTGTCTAGGAAAGGCTTTACCTGTGTATGCTATGAGAACAGCACCATACGTTTTACATTACTGTTTAACTGATGTGTCCTGTTTTAACTGATAAGTGTTCTGCTTTAACTGAATGAAGTTTTAAAACATTTGGGAATAAAAATTCAGAAACATCTTAAGTAATGCATCTGTTCAGACATCAGTTTCTGCAGTGTACATTTTCAAAATGTAGAATAGTAGGTCATAAATTATTTTTTATTAGTGTAGCTAACTGCTGTTGCTTTAACTCTTTACTAACCAGATTATTTTTGTCTTGTGATTTTGCATGGGCTGTCTGATATGTTTCAGTACTCTGTTCTGCTGACTTTAAAGCTCTTATGCACTTCTGAAAAAAATGTGCACAATATGTTGTCTTAACTTTCTGAACTTACTCCGTCTCCTAGAAGTTTATTACATTTTTCTGTCAGTTCACCATGAACCTTGTCTCTGTTCTTATCTGTACTGTATTGTGCAGTGGTTTTATACCACTTTTGTCTAACAAGATGTACAGAAGATTCTGTCAATAACTGATTTGACTGATGATGTAACTGTGAAATTAACATTTTGCATGTGGTGACAGGACATAATGCAAGTGTGTGACCCTTATCTGGTTGTTTACCATTAACAGTAGTACTTTTATGACATTGTACACAGAAAGTTTCATAGGACTTGCACAATAAACATTTACTGTCATGCCAATCATGTTGCTGTTAACAGTTAAATGTAATCCATTTACATATTTTCTGACTGTCAACTTGCCCTAATAAGGTTTTACATTTGCTAATATGCTGTTTATACAACTGATAACTAAAAACAAAAAAAATCAACAAATGAAAACAAAAATGAAGCAGCCAACCAGGCTCCACAGAAGTATTTAATAAATTATACGCTTTCGTCCTGATGAAGTCCTTTGTATTTTTGGACGAAAGCGCTTAATTTATTAAATATTTGTGTGGAGCTTGGTTGCCTGCTTCATTTTTGTTTTCATGCTGTTTATGCAACTTTTGTGGTCTGTCTAAAATTGACACAATACCAGTAATACTGTGTTTACTAACTTTCCTGTCCTTAACAGCATTCCTGCTGTTATGTAATCCACAAAAAATTTCTTACCAAAGTTTGCCTTGACTTCAGCTGGCCAGTTCTGAGCACTGTTGGATGGTTGTGATTAACTAGCAAGAGAGAACTCCTGGCAACAGTCGAAATAAAGTACAACTGTTTAAGCGCTTTTCGTCCCATGCTATGGTGGGACTTCAGATAAAACAGACTCAAATCGCCAAATTAAGTAATTAACCTGCAACAGTAGTGTGCACACAACTACCAATAACTGAGCTTCCTAATCAAACAATTAAAATACGTTGAAAGACATTTTTTTTTCTTTACCAAGCTGATGTATGTAATAGATCAATATATATTCATTCCCATAGCGTGGAACGAAAAGCGCTTAAAATAAAACAGCTGTACTTTATTTCGAGTGTCGCCTGGAGTTCTCTTTTGCTAGTTTACCAAGTTTTTTTTCCAGTTCTCCAGTTTTTGTGCTTCACTGTAGATGGTTGGAAAACTTTTGTAGTTGCTTGAAAAGCTGGTGAGATTAATCTGTCAGTTACAGATTTGAACCTGAAGTGTTACCAGTCCTGGAGAATTTATGGCACTGCTTGTTTCCTGCACTGCAGTCCTTTCTCTGGGTCTAGACATCTGGGTAAATGTACTGCTGCAAACTGTTGAAATTGAAGTGCTCCTATTCTAGACTCAATCACGTACATAAATGTTAGTTACTGCGCTTTTACTCAAGTGACCTTATACAAGGCACAGGCACTACTCAATCCCCCTGTGTTTGGATACAGGCTAGGCTCGCCATTGAAGAAGTATTTAAAAATGAATGATTGAATTGAGTGTCACTGACAGTCTTGTGTCTTCCTGAAGCTGTCGACCACAGCTCTATGTTGGTGCCTAATAATTAAATGCAGATGTTTATAGTGCCTTGTAGAAAACAAATGTGGAGCAGCTTTTGTGTACTGAAATTAGTCTAATTGATGCTCATTTTAGTGCCTTGTAAAAATACAAAGTCTGGTTAGTGTACATAAACTTTGCAGACTATTAACCTTTTAAACTGTGTGCATAACTATTAAAGTAACTGTCTATATAACAGACCCATACAGTACTGTTTGCAACTTTAATGTCTTCAAATTTATTCTCAGTATAACATGAATGATGTTCTCCATGAAGCAGTTCTAACAGATATCCCTAAAAATCAGATCACATCACACACATATACATTTTTATGAAAGCAGTCTTTTGGGAACTCTCAGTCATTATTTTGGTATTTAGGGAGTCTTTTCTGTTGTGTGTGAAAATTGTCTTTTGATAATGTCATGCAGTCTGCTAAAGTTTTTAGGGAGTCTTTCCTGTTTTGGAGAGTTTCTGTGTGAACATGCAAGTCTTCCAATGATGACATGCAGTCTGTTAATAAGCTCCTTTGTGTTCTTGTTTCAAGGTGAATTATGTGACAGTTCAGTTTGCCCCTAGTTCTGTTTCTTTCTCGCACCTGCATCCTTATCTATATTTTTCTCAAGCTGTACCAGCATGTTACATTTATACATAAATGCCGTCATTTGTTTATTTGATTTTTTTCCATTCTTTTCAGGTAAAAAGTTTAACCCTTTATTATATGTATGCTAGCAAACAGAAATACATGCATTTAACTGTCTATTATTCCTACATATATTATAGCAACAGACGTGTATAAGCATCTAGCAAACAGATGTACACATGCATTTATACATTTCTAAATATATCAAACGTGCAGTGCGTAAAAAATCCTGGTTAAAAAGCATGATAAAGGAGAGATTAATGTACTTTCTCATTCTTGCATGGTGAAATGACTGCATTAAATTTTAGACCTTAGCTTGATTTATTAAATTTTGAGAGAACAAGTAAATTAAAAAGAACATCGAATATTATGAGGCTTTTTTCTAGCATTGTAAGCTTAGTGACAGTTCTGCAGCTGGTCTTCATTTCCATGGAAAGAATCTGATATAGAAACTGGCTGTCTGGTTCTCATGTCTCCATGGAGACAATCTAATAAAAAAGAAACAGGCTACAGTCTAGTGGAGAGTGATTGAGGAAAAAAGAATACTTGGCTAACATAATGTTCTCAGATAGCATTTGGGGGTTTTCCCAAAGTAAATAATGTTCTCTGAAAGCAGTCAGGGGTTTTCCTAAAGTAGACAATGTTCTCTGAAAACATTCAGGGGTTTTCCCAGCTGGAAGAGTTGAAACAAGACAAAACCAATCAGCACTTAGTAGAAGCACAGGCTGCACCATGCGTCTTAGCATGGCTGAACTTTATTTTAGGTTAACTCAGGTCTGTGAGTGTGGCTTTCAATATGGGACTCTTGTTATGATTAGGAGGTTAAAACTTCAATATTTGAAGGTGTACATAGTTTTGTGTGTTAGTATTAAGTTAATAGGTATTAGGAAGATATTTTTGAGGGCTTTTAATAAAACAAAACGTTTTATAAGATGTTACATAGGCTCACATGAATGTGACAAAAAACAACTGTATAAAAGTTCAACCTGCCAAAAAGTGTATGTAACACAAAAGCTGGAACCCCCCACCCCCCAAAGGACCAATCACAATACCAGTAGATTGCAAGGCACCCAGTATTACTGCTGCACAGGTTATAACGGCACTGTCCAAGGCCAAGAATACAGCTTCTATGGGACCTGACAATATCCCTGACTGTGTTCTACATGAACTACAGAGTGAACAGGCACCTCACCTGTGTACCCTGTTCAATCACAGCCTCACCTCAGGCTTTGTCCCTACCGAATGGAGCACTGCTACAGTCATCCCTCTCCACAAAGGTGGAGTGACTGCAGACCCTGGGAACTATCTCCCCATAAGCCTGATGAGTCTGATATGCAAAGCATCATCATGGACCTAATAAATATGGATATAGGGAATCTCCAAACTCAGGATCCCACACAGTTTGGTTTTGTGAAGGGTAGATTATGCCTGCTCAACTTGGTTGACTTTTTTCAGTCAGTCACCAGAGCTGTGGATGAAGGCAAGTTGCTTCATACAGCCCACCTTGATCTGGCCAAGGCTTTTGATACCATTCCCCACTCAGGAATCATAGAAAATCTCATTAAGCTAGGCATCAACCCCTAAATCATTAGGTGGGCTGCAAACTGACTCGCAGAGCCGACAGTGTTAAAGTAGCTGACTGCAAGTCAGACTGCCGACTAGTGGAGTCCCACAGGGTTTGGTCCTGGGTCCTCTCTTGTTTCTACTTCTCTGAAGTCCAGGTCAACACAAAGGGACTCTGGCTGATAAAGTTTGCAGACAATTGAAAGTTGGGAGCTATTATTAACTCCCCAAGTGATGAGATCCTAGAGAATGGCCTCCCTGAGACCAACGACTAGTGTTAGAACCATGGCCTTAAGTTCAGTGCCAAAATGTGTCATCATCCCCTTTGGGAAAAACTTAGTTCTTATGAATTACCACATTGATGTAGTCCACTGAACACAGAAGGCGTTATAAGAGGTCTAGGAACACAGGTTAACAGCAACCTCTTTTGATCACCACATTACCACTGTGGTCAGAAAGACGTTTGTGGCACATCTCATTACTAAGGGTTTTGCATCCAGGAAGAAAGAGGTCATTGTCTCTCTCTACTCTTCCCTCAGGCCAGTCATCAAGTACAGTGCCCCCATTTGGCATGTACCTCACTAGACACCTGCAACAACTGGAGAGGCCGTAAAGGTACCTCACAAAGAGGATCCTAGGCCTTAAACACTTGTCCTGTATGGACAGACTCAAAAAACTCCAACTTCTGTCTCATATCACCTACTTAGAGGCAATTTCTGCTTGACTTACAAAGCCATGTCTGACCCAGCTCTGTTAGAAATGCTACATCTAAAGAAACCCCAATCCCTCTACACCACATGCTACAGAGACCTCAACCTCATTACCACAATTAACAGAACATGCTGGAGGGACAGGTTCATAACCCAGAGACTGCCCATGCTATGGAATAGACTTCCCATACATATGAAGCAGAGCACCTTGCTGACCCTCTTCAAGAGAAATCTTGATGAGTGGATGGGAAATAGAAAATTCACCCCGGAGATAACTCCAGTGACTGTACTCGAAAGAGGCACTGGGAACTAAGGTGGGGTGGCACTATGCCAGGGTAATTCTATGGCTAGGCTTGTAAAGGGCCCCAGGGCCATTAGCCTAGTACACACCTATGAACTAGACATTTAACAAAAAAAAGTGTTGTACATAAAACGAGGGAATAACTTTTTAATACAATGATGCTTTCTTTAATATCTTTAAATGTAAATGGTCTTACAGATGAATACAAACAAAGATTGGTGAGCTATACTAAAAATGTAGAGTGCAAATAGCCATGTTACAGGAGGCATACTTAGAACTGAACATGTGAATTTGATAAAGGTTTTCAGGATGGGTATTTAGCAGAATACCTGAGACAAAGGAGAAGACAAATCCTTATATTTATTGCAAGAGCAGCTCCAATAGTGATAGAAGATAAAAAAAAAACATAATGGCAAATTTGTAGTGCTAAGGGGCTACTGGCGAAGGAGGAGGATTACAGTGGCATGTATTTACATTTTACCTAAAACTACTGTAATGGAGCTTAAGAAAATTTGAGGAGGAATCAGTTTTCAGCAAGGAATATTACTTATAGTGGGTAATGGAATTTGATTTCTAAGTGAGGGTGTGTTTGGGGGCCCAGAAGGGAAAATATAACAAAGGAGGGTAGAGTTTTGAAGTAATTTATGAAAATATGTGGCATGGAAAATGTGAATTCTGTAATAGGAGTTTGGAGTGAATTTACATATCCTTCACCAAGATATAAAAACTGAGCCTAGGCTAAACAGAATTTGCATTTCAGAGGAACATGTGCATTTCATTGAAGGTCTTGATACCTACCAAATAACTATTTCAGATAATGCACCAATAGTTACTGAAATAAAAACATGGGGTAATGAAAAAAATGAGATATTGGCACTATCCTGCCTATCTGTTGGAAATAGAGGAATTTAAGGAATGGATAGTGGAGATTATTCAGGAGCTAACAGTTAGGATAGGAGGAGATGAGATAAAAATTGTGATCTATAACCAGTCTGCATGGAATTCCCCAGGAATAGATGGTATTCCTGTGGAAGTTTGGAAGCTGGGAGGAAAAAACTGGTAAAGACCTGGAAGGTTTTGTTTAACTATGTCTTAAGGGGAGGAAAAATACCACCATCCTGGAAGAAAGCAGTGGAAGCTATAATACCTAAAGAGGATAAGGATCCATCAGCTTAATACAGGTCTATTTCAGTACTAAACCATGATTATAAAGTGTTTATGTCTGTAATAACTAAAAGAATGTGTAAAAACAATGCCAAAACTGATATGGATTTGTGTGGTTTTGTGGAGGGGAGGCAAACATTTGACAACATTAAGATATCATTGATGATCCAGAGTGAAGTAGAATGTAAGAAAAATACCATTGTTGGGTCTTGATGCAGAGAAAGCATTTGACAGAGTAAGCTGAGACTTTGAGCAGGGCAATGGAAGCATTTGCATTTCCTAAAAAAATTATAAGGATGATTAGGAGAATATTGAGGGATTGGAGATAAAAATTAAAGTGGGTGGGGTCCTCTGATAATTTTTGCTTGAGCAGAGGAACCAGGCAGGGGTGTCCTCTTTCCCCTTTATTATTTGCATTATATTTAGAACCACTGATAGAGAAAATAAGGGACTCAGAAATTTACGGATGTAATTGATATGGTAGTCAAAAGCTGGCTTTATTTACTGTTATAATTTTGTACCTGACAAAGCCAAAAAAAGACGTTACAGTGTTGTGAAACATTTTGAGAAGGGTTTCAGATCTTTTCGGGATACAAAATTAATGACGCTAAAACAAAGGCAATAGCGGTAAATTGTGTACCCACAGATGAACTGGTTCAGGAATACCAACATTTTATGGGGACATGATAAAATATTTAGGAGTGTGGATTAAAAATGGTTCTAGTGTGGCAGCTAAGGATATGTGGGAAGAGACAAAAAAAATACAAAAACTGAGAAAATGAAAGCTTTGCTGTATGGATATAGATACTAGGATACAAGTAGTTAAAATGTTTTGTCACTTTAGTCTTGTATACAGGTCTGGCATATTTTTATCAACCAGAGGAGAAGTTGTGGGCAGCAATTAAAGAGTTGAAGGACTTTATCTGGGAGGGAAAGAATGCAAGAGTCAAGTGGGATAAGCTAATTCTTCCGGTAGAATAGGGCAGAGTGGAATTATCCAATCCTGAAGGGGGTATTTCAGAGCTACACAGTTAGGACTCTAATACATAGCACAGCAGAAAACTATATGGAAAGGGATAACGATGAAACACGGGGGAAGCTCAAAAAACAAGGAGTGGCTATATGATATTGGATGCAGGCCTTTAAGGAGAAAAATAATCCTGTAGAATATTTATATCCATACAGTAGCAGGAATTATTCTGAGAATGAAAAGAACACAGGAATGGAGAAAGGAGATTCTGCCGATAGGGATGACTGCAATTAGAGATACAGACAATAGGCAAGAGGAGGCCATAACTTATTGGAGAAAACTGGCAAAGGAACCAAGGTATTGTGAGCAAATAACTAGACAGGGAAAGATGACAGAATGGGAAGACGCCAAGAATTTATTTGGACTGCAGGTTAGAAATTGCCTTCCCTATCAGGGATTTATATCAATGTATAGGCGAAGACTAAGAAATGGGAGGGGGAGGTCCTAAACGAAAGACCAGCACTGGTAGAGATTTTAATAGAATCTGGAACAGAAGCTGCCATTAAAAAAGGAATACTTAGAGCATAAAAAATTTTCATAGTAACTATAAGAATCAATCAAAGGAGGTTAGAAAAGATTGGGAAGAGAGACTGGATAAGCAATTTGCAAAGAAATAATGGCAGGATATATGTACGTCTCCCAAATAAGCAACAAAATCTGGAAGATTTAGAATTTTTGTCTGGAAATGTTTACATAGATATTTTTATGCCCCAAGTAGAGTCCAGAGATTTTTTCCTCAGGTAGACATTAAACTTTGGAAGTGTGAAGGCGGAGACAGAGGTAATTGGGAACATATTTTCTGGGAGTGCGGTGAGTTGACGGACTTTAAGTATTCCGTACAAGATGCACTGCCTGAGATGCTGGGTGAGCAGATTTGTCTGACGATGGAGAAAATTTTTCTGAGCTGTGATATAGAATCGGAATTGCCTAACATGGTAAGGCCCTGCTGTGTCTAATTGCGGCTGTCAAAAAGCAATTACTAGAAAATGGAAATCAAAATCTAAACCAAATATACCAGAAGTAGTGAATATAGTAACAGATGTAAAACAACTGAAACTGAGATATTTAGAAAAGGATAGGAGCTAACTACAGAGGAAAAATGGAAATTATGGGAACGATACATAAAAGGGAGGAATGATGCCTAAAATGCAGCAGGACTTAAATAAGCTATGAAATGTTTGAGGAAAGATTGGGTAGATTATAAGTGCTGTATAATGTTTGCAACTGGGAGTGTCAGGTTTGTGATGTAAAATGCTTGCGACTAGGATTGTGTTGATGTGGTTTCTTTTCATTTATATAAATGTATTACTGCTTGTGTAGTAAGTGATAGTTTAATGAAGATGTTTCTTGCTTAAAAAAAGCAAGAATTGTATAATTTATGTAATATTGCGTAGATAATACGATATATAGCAATACATGTGAAGTATGTTTATGTTAATATATCTGAATGTAAATTTGCCTATGTCAGAAATGGTCATTCAGTATAGGTGTTTGAAAAAGAAACAGCTGAAATAATTTCCTCTCTAGGTCAGGTTGGCATGCACTAGTCCTTTTGCTTCATACACTTTGCCCAACTGGTTGGTTGTCAGCTTGCCATAATCTTCTGTTGACATCTTTGCCTGCTTTTCCTGACTATACTTAAGTAACAAAAAAATATAGAACTGTTGTGAAATGAAACTCTGAATTTGTAGTGTGTGGCTGCTGAGAGAATGCACACCTTTAGTGACAACTGCTTACAGGCTACAGAAGTTCATTAACTATCAACACCACTGCTCACCAATATGTGATGTCCCCACTCTGGGCCAGTAATCAAGGAGCCAGTGTCCTCACCACTGACACTGGAGAGGGACATTCACTTGGAATACAAATGGATACACTATTTATTTCCAGGTGCAGACCTTCCTGCATCAGGCACAATTTACTTTAAGAGCACACAGGGCACACAGTCAGCCCTGGATCTGGATTTCTCTGTCTCTTTCCTGAGCTCCCCAGTAAGGCTGTCCACTGGCGCAGCTTTGTTCAGCACAGTGGTTCATGTCTTGTTCCCAGTAGCTGAGAGACACTCTGATATTAATTTTCTCACACACACACACACACACACACACACACACACACACACACACACACACACACACACACACCTGGGAAAGGTTGGTGCGGATTACCTACTTTGCCCAGACTATAAGGTAGATCCACTGCCACCAGTCAGTTACTATAAAGCTGTTAAAAGGGTATCCAGTTGTACTGAGTGAAGTTAGTAATACATACGGTAATGTTGACCAAACAGCAAGGTTTTCAGGAGTAACCAGGATTATCAAATATATGCAGATGCTCTCAAAACTTAAATATTTTTCTAAAAGGACCAGCCACAATGAGAAGTTTAAATATGTTTAATAATAATGCATAGAACATGAAAATACAAAATATCTATTTACAGTAAACACTAGAGTTCAGTCACAGGAAATATTAAAAATAACACAGTTGGAAAGATAAACACAGTTACAGAAAAACAAAACTATTCTAAGTATATTTTCCTGTTTGGTTTAGAGAATTACTATCCCTAGTCACTTACTAGCACAAGGCATGATGAAGTGCATGAGTGGTCTTCCTGCTTTGTCAGGTTCCAAGAACAGACCTCAGAATACTGAGAGCAATCTCTTACTAATATCTAAATATTTCTGGCTTACAGAATGACCTCACACACATCTGGTCATCTGACTCCCCAGTCACTAGAAGCTGCCAGAGTTTAGCACCTATGTGCTACAACACACACTAGACCTTAACTAAGTTTTATTAAAGCATCTGGAAGCCATAAAACAATAACACCATTCTACTGTTCCTACCAGAGCTACAAACTATTATCTAGCACAGACATTCCATCTGTGGCTCCATTCAAAACTGTGGGGTAACATCTTTATGGCTTAACACACAAAGTAATTTAATTTGATATATTTTAAAGTTGGCTGGACTGAGATTAACATCTTCTCTTACAGTATACTCTGTTACAATATATACATTTAAACAGTTAAAATAATGTATGTGCATGTATTTGCTTTCCAGCAGGGCGCACTGTTACATTTTTAACACAAGCAGCTTTACAAATACATTTCCAACAGAAGAATCTGTACAAATTAGTTTGATATGCAAATGATATATGATGCTTTACAACATTCTAGCTGGCTGTGCTGGCATATGTTGCACATCCACTTCCCTACTTCTGGCATGGCTGGCAATACCCCCTATCAATGCAAAATGAAGTGTACCGGAGTAGCAAGTTGACCACGCTTGTTTGTAATCCTGCAAATGTTTCTCTTGCTGAAATGTGTGTTGGCCATCATGAAGCCATTTGGCAGACAGAAGTCTAGAATGACCTCTCTCTTATTCATCTTACCCCTCCGATGTGGACCTAGGCAGTTTTCACATCCCGTTATGTCTATCTCAATATTTGTGTTCAGGTCACCCATCGTAAACACCAATTCACGTTTTCCTGCTTTGTCTAATAGGTCTTGCAACAGCTGTCTTAATGCACTCTTCTTCACTATCACAACCGTGTTGTGACACATAGGTGATATTATTAATACTGCCCTATCCTCACACTTGAGTCTGTTATTGATGTTGATGACATCATTTGGTGTCTCCTGAAGTCTCTCTCTCACCACATTTCCCACACCATTTGTAGTCACTCCTCTTCCTGAGTAGTAGACTTGAACTCCAAGCCAAGTGGCTTTCTTGCACTATCCTTCCACCCTTTCTCCTAGATACAGAGGATGTCCAGTTTCCTCTTTACTATCATGTCATCCTCTTCCAAGCTGCATCCTGTCATTGAACGTGTATTGATTAGTTAATGTTTGTCATGTTAATTGGTTTTATGCTTAGCTAGCTCTCACCACAGCCATTGCAGTGAAGCATGTTGGGCATCTGGATGCTGGCCAGTAGCTTATTGACCCAGGGCTGCTGGGTTTTATGATGGGAGCACACTAGCCAGTATGGGCACATACCTCCTCTCACAGCTAGCAATGGTTTCTGGCATAGGTCAGGTCCTGAGCCACCTTATCATTGGCAAATTCCCATGCCTGTTTTTTGTGACATTAGTCAACGCAACCAAATCAACTAGAGCCAATTTTAACAGAGTCGAGCTCCTAGCCTTGAAATGGCATGCAATCTGTGATCTGTGGTTTTCTATTTAGACAATACGGCATACCCCAGTGATCAGTCTGTACAATGCACACTAGATTATATGCTGCTGCCCACAACTCCATTCTGTGGTGAGTTTGAGGTGGAAACGTTCAGCATGTTTTTGGTAGGTGGGAGTAACCCCACAAAGACAGAACATTTAAACTCCATACAGGCATTGGCCAGTCGTCTGGATTGAACCTTGTGCATTAGAGGTGAAGACCTTTACCATTATGCCAACTGTGACGTCATCAGTGATTGTGAAGTATTTCTTACTCTTTCTGTTAAAATTCTGCATGGCTTTCTGTGTAATGCAGTATTTAGGGCCATCCACATTCCTGTGTCAGTCTCCCCAAAATGGAATCTTTAATTTGTTTTGCAACCCCTACAGTTAAATTTCATATCCAGCTGCCAATTCTAAAGTAGTGTGTGTGTGTGTGTGTGTGTGTGTGTGTGTGTGTGTGTGTATATATATATATATATATATATATATATATATATATATATATATATATATATAATAAATAAAAAAAAATGTCATATGCAAAAAACTATTGGTCAAGCCTTAAGCAGAATTTGTATGAGGTCATGGTCTCTGTGCAGGGAGGCAGTAATCATTTGGCACTGGGCCATAAATAGGTATCACTCTTTCAGTGACTTACATCCCCGCTGAGGTGAACATAACTAGTGGTGGTTGTAAACTATATTGGCAACCCTTATCTAGAGCTGCAGATTGAGGCCATGCCTGCTGTGGATCTTCCATAAGAGGGCTAATCTACACTGAGCAACCTTTTTTTATGACTTGGGAGAAAGTGATTTTCTCTCTCTGCTTTTCAACAGGGCAAGTAGAGAGGTAGGAAGAGACGCATTCTCTTTTGCACTGCTTTTTTGTAATTTATTGATTTGTGATCTTGTTCTGGTCAGCCATAAAGCCAGGCCAAAGGCAGATAAGAGTTGCACTTGATGCAAAGGATGACATGTAACTGAGCAATTTATACATCAAGCAATGCATTTAATGTGGAAGATGTGAAGAATGCTTAAGTAGAATATTGTAAAACATTCACAGTGAAGTTTAAGGTTGGAGTAATGTAAATCAGCCATTATGCTGGAAACATTGACATTTGTAGGATTCTTTAAAGTACTTTGTGGGCATTTTGTGGTAAGCAGGCAGGTTTTGCCCTTTCCTGGTTTGTACTCGTATGTTCGTGCATGCAATATTGAAATTCCATTTTTGTAAGTGCCAGATAAATATTGGTTTATTCAAGATTGAGCTCTTTGAGATGTTGACCATTGTGGTTATTGGTGAGTTGATATTTCTAGCTTCTGTGCCAAAAAATAATAGATCTGAAGTTGTCTTCATTTGATCTTCAACCTGTGCATTCCTGGATCTGGCATGGATCCGACTCAGCCGCATATCCAGCATCTGATCAACGTTTAAAGCTCCTCCCCTACCCATAATGCCCATCTCCTTCCTCCCTTCAGATCTCCTTTGCTGTGCTATTGTCTGCCTCACAATCTGTGCTCTCTGCTTAGAAAAATTGTGAAAGTGCCTTTATTACTGTTAATTTTCCCCTTTTTCTCATATTTTCCACTTTTCTATCCTTTCTACCTCCCCTCGCGCTCTCTGCGTCTGTTTAAAAAAAAAAAAAAAAAAAAACTTCCTTTCTATCTTGCTCATGTGTGTACATGCGTGTTAGGCCTCAGGTTAGGAGTATGTTCGAGGCACCTAAGCCAAGCTCTGAAAATGCAGAGTCTGACCACAAGCTTTCCCCAGCTGATGGCCACAATCTGTTTGTTGTACATCTCGGGGCAGCCCATTTAGATACCTCCTTTTCCATCTGTGCTGGGTTTAATCCCTGGGCACTGATGGACAGGAGGAATAAGTTATTTTTGAAAGGTCTGCTTCCCTCTCTCTCCACCGGGACACAGGCCTCTTCTGCCCCAGCTTCTACTTCAGTCTCTGCCCCAGCACCCATGCATGCGATAAAGCATTTGAGGTGCATCTGTCATTAGTAGGACAGGGGGGCAGTCCAGGGGTAAGTTTTCTGTTTCCCCTCTATAGACCTAAGTTGGGCCATACTTTGTATTATGTAGATGGGGAGTCTGTTCCATAGCAGTGGCATCCTTTGTGAAACATACTTGTCCCTCCAAACCATTCTGTTGATGTTGCAGAACAGGTGTAGGTTCTTAGAATATTTCTAATGCCATTTAACTTACTGATGTGCAGTAAATCTGTTAGTAATGCTTCAAAGAATGCCTTGTATGCCAGACATAGGTCACTTCTTAGCTGTATGTAGGATACCGAATATACTGACAGAGCTTTGAGTCAGCCCGTATAGGACATGTTTAGGCCTTGTATCCTTTTAGTAAGGTATCTCTCTGGGCATTCCAGTTGTTGCTTGTGTCTGGACAGATACGTGCCATAGAGGGGGCATTATATTCAATAGTTGGCCTAATGAGAGCTGAGTAAAGGGGGGACCATCTCTCTTTCGAAACTTTGCAGTATAGAAGGACTTTCTTAACAACGACACATGTTGTTCAGATGTTACTGTCCACATAAGTTCCCAAATCCCAAACTGGGTCACCTCTTAGGGTGTGTTGAAAATATGATAGCTCCCTGGGGTTAGATGACTTCCCAAAAGATACAGTAATGCATTTTTTGGCATTTAGTTTCAGACATTGATTTAGACACCATTTATTTGAGACAAACCTTCCTGCAGGATGGCTAAGTCATTTGTGGATTCAGTGAGTGCTTTTAGTATCAGTCATCTGCAAACTGTCAGCCAGAGCCATTTGGTATTTGCTTTTGCTTCAGAAAAGTAAATGCCAAACAAGAGAGGTCCCAGCACAAAATCCTTTGGGACTCCACTAGTGACTCATTTCTTTGTGGAGGTAACTTCCCCCATCTTGATTACCTGCATACTAAATGTGAGCCAGTTGATAATCCAGTAGGTGACACACTGGTTTGTTCCCAGTTTATTTTGTTATTCTACTATACCCGAGTGAGGAATTTTGTCCGAAGCTTTAGCCAGGTTGAGGTATGTGGCGTGTACCATTTTGCCTTCATCCATTACTTTGGCGACCTTTTAAAAAAAAATCCACCAGGTTGAATAAGTATGACCTGCCTCTGAATCCAAACTGAGACAGGTCTGGTGTTTGGAGGTTCCCTGTGTACTGATTGACTAATTCTATGCTATGTGTTTCCATGTCTTTGCGTATGAGGGGTCTGCAATTTTCTGGATCTGTGGAAGGTCCTCTTTTATGCTGGGTAATGACTGTAGCTGTTCTCCATTTTTTTGGTACAGAACCTGTATTGGAGCCTGAGATTGAATAATGTTATGGGTGTAGCTAAATCATGCTATTTAAGATACATTCAGGGATATTGTCATGACCCATCGATGCAGTATTTTTAGCTTTTCATACACAAGGTTTGGTACTTGTGTATTATCGCAACCAAATTTTCATGCTGTGATAATTCCTTCTGTTTTTCCTGAAGCATTCCTGTTAACCTTGAAAGGGGGTGTGGGAACTACTAATTACTACTGTGTGCCATCGTGTATGTGGCAGGAAGAGGGAGAACGGTCACTTGTATTCGTGGGTGCCTTATTTTTCTGACTTTACTGTGTTACTGTAAGATAAAATAAACCCAAAGGCTGCTTCTGGGTTGTTGTTACCTTTCTTAAAAATCTGGATGTATGGCAACTTTGGATGCTGTTCCAAGTGTAACTATCCCGTATTGTACAGGTCACACTTTTTTGGGATGGGAATGACAAAGCTCTTCATACCATCCACCACTGCACTTTGTAAGATTGATATAATTGCAAGTAATGAGTTTCACGAAGAGCGGCTGTTTCAACAAACTGTTTTTAAAAATACAGTTAATGATTCTCATTATATACTCAATTGACTGCTTTAATATCAACTTGTGTGTTTTTTAGGCTGTATGGCCATTATTTTGAAATACATCTGCAGAGCTCTGCTTGACAAAATGTCTATAGCAGGATTACTTTAGCACTGGGTCTAGTTTCCTGTAATACCATTGTTAAGGCACTATACTGCGTATTAGTTCAAAGGAGTGCAAGTTTTGCGATTTAGTTAATTGATATTATTTGGTAGCTGAAGCGATGAAAGTGTACAAGGTGCCAGACAGTTGCTTTACAGCTGTAACAGATACAAAATGGAAAACAGTAATCTGTTTTGTCTGGCAAGGGGGGGTGTTAAATATTAGCTGTACGGCAGCCACTGTCGGGGCTTGCTTTGTGCAAGAGGAGCGTTCGTTTTGTCTTGCATTTGTCCTGTCACCTGCTCTTCAGGAATTTCACTCAACCACCAGAAACCTCTGAAAGGCATCACACACACCAGTCTCACACACACTTCAGAACACAGTCTGCCAACATTTTTCGGCTCGATAAATAATCAGAACACAGCCTGTCTTTGTCTTACAAATTTGGTTGTGATAATACGCAAGTACTCAAGGTTTTGATATTTTCTGCATGATCTTTTTGCCGGACACAGTTTCCTTTTGCTGCCTTCAGATCAGAAAATCAACCTAGAGATTTTATTTACTATCATCTATAATACTATGTCACTTTGTGCTTTGTCTCCTTCAGGCATAGTTCTCAACCTTCATTCTGTAAAATGTAAAACCCTGAGCATTCAGTCTCGGACTATCAGGAATGACAGCAGTGTCTCTGCAAGATGGTCCTGGTACTAATTTACAGCATGACTTCATAGTTCTAAAACAACCTCCTTCGTCGATGCTCTGAAGCTTTTAAAGTGGAGGGAAGGACCTAAAGAGTATCTTCCATTCTTTTTTCTCTCCTCTTTAACCCTTTTATCAGGTTCCTTAATTTTCCCTTTTAACTGAGGAGGAAAGCAAACCCTTTGCAATCAACTTAGTCTTGCCTTCCTCTGAGGAATGGAGCCCAAAGCCCTTGCATGTCTTGCAGGAGGCTGTGGAGATGTTCTGGCCCAAGACATACCACTCTCAACTCATGAGTATCTTGGGAAGGAGATTTGTGGCCGTAGTAGGCTCATTTTTTTTTTGAAATCTGATGTCTTTTCCCACCCAACTAAACAAACAGGAAAGGACTCCAGCCACTACTGTACTTTAACTACCACTAAAAAGCATCAATGTCCAAAAAGGCAATCAATAAGCAGTAAAAGATACTACTACTAAATCTGTTAAAAAACTGCACAGTAATAAGAATGGGCAAAGTAGGCAACCAAGAAAGTGAGGAAGCTCTAAATGTATTTCAGAAAGTGCCAATAAGTGGGCTTAGACTCACATTCCCATTCAGAAAAGAAGACTGAAGACAAAAGAAAAAAATGACAAAAGTCTGAGGAACCATGGAAAATGCAATGAAACTTTAACTTAACTAAGCTCTCTAAGGACATGTCTAGTCACTTAGATGGCATACAAGATCAGAGAACTACGGTGGAGGACAGGCACATCATGGAAGATGGAGAGAACTTGAGCTCTGGAGAAATTGAAGTTGCTAATCTGAACCGCCAGATATACTCATCAGTCAAGGTTGATGGACGGGATGTACGAGCATTATGACTGCAGTCCAAGAGGAATAAAAAGGAAATAGCATTGGACAAGATTTGAATCCAAAAAAAAAAAAAAGACTGAGCACTTCTACCTCTAACGTAAGGTATGCCCAAAGGTTCCTGGATTTAATTTATAGGAATTCCTTAGACGAAATAGTTACCAAACCTCTGGAGGCCAAAATATTCTGGATCTGACCCTCACTGATATAGCCTTTATCTTTTCCACTCCCATAGTCTTCCCTTCTACAGTTAAGTTGGACCATAAACACGTGATATTTGCAGTCAGAATCACCCCCATGTAACCAACTTATACATTGTTGTATACTGAAGTGAATTTTGTACAATTGTATGATAAAATCTCTAAATTTCTTTGGCATCACTATCGCTGCCAACTCGACCATCAACTTCATTAAGGAGTTGTATGCCACTTAACAACCCCCCCCCCCGATGGGTAATGGACACAAATTTTGTAACAAAAGAAACTCAAAACTACACTGGAAGGCAAGAATGCCTCAGAATGAGGATAATATAAAAAAAATCACTAGGAAAATGAAAAACACTAAGGACAGGTAAAGCAACCCATGTACAAAGATTTACTTTGAAGTAAAGGATAACTACTTATCCTTTACCAGTTTTAATAAATGTAATGGATAATGCTCAATGCTGATGTGAACTTCTCCTTAATTGAGCACCCCCACTCCGAACCAAATGACATTACAAATATACTAGCGAGTAAGTTCTGTGTAAAATTCATCCGTAAAATACCTAGTCCAGAAACACTTGTCCCAAATTATCTTACCCCAGCATCATTACTAAGGAACTATTATATTACTATGTGGTCTTAAAATAAAATGTATGGGTCGTGATGACATACTCTGCTACTTAAGTAGCATCACACAGGCGCTTGCTACACCTCTACTTAAATTGTTTAACCTAAGCTTGGCCGTAGGCATTTTACACAGATCCTGGTGCACTGCTGCGGCGATGCCCTACCACACTGGCCGTGGGAGTACAGTGCCAGTCAGCCTGACATGTCTGTTCTGTAAAGCTATGGAGCATATCATTATAAAAATAATATAATATAATATCATATCATAAATGCAATAAAATATTATAGGTAGATCATGCCTGCTAAACTTTAATTTCTTTGAGAGGGCTACCCAACGCTGTTGAGATTGGTTGTGTTGTTCCTACAACTTATCTTGAGCAGGCCAAAGCTTTCAAAACTATACCTTATGCTAAAATTACAAGGAAGCTGTCATCCTTAAACATAGATTCTTGTATAGTAAGATTGTTTGCTTTTGGGCTGCAAGACATATCCCACATAGCTCATGTGGTAGATCCCTTTTTCATATGGCACTAGGCTAGCCAGTGGAGTCCCCCTGGGGTCTTGGCTGAGTCATTTCTTGTTTGGTGTCTCCTTCTGATTTAAAAACAAATTATAACCAGAACATCTGGTTAACCAAATTTGCAGACCATGGCAAATGAGATGTAATTGTTAAAACTTCTTACGATACCTGTACCTTTCTGTAGTTTGCCTTATTTCATACAGAAAATGGATTTAGATTGAATGCTGTAATTTGTGCTGCTGTTTTCTTTTCAACAATAGAAGTTACCTAGAATGTAGAGTCTAAGCTTTTATCAGCCTATATGGTGGGATACTTGAGTAGAGAAGTAGTCAAGGGTTATGTGGGGTATTAAAGCCCTAAAAGGGGCTTAGAAGTAAATAAAATAAGGCATTTAATGCCATTAAAATTACTGAATTAACTTCCTGATAATCAGCAACACTGGAATGGTATACTTGAAAAAGGTTCATCAGTGGTGAAGCAAGTGCAAAGATTATATATGGCTAGGTAAGACTGCAAGTCCAGATTAAATATTTTAGTAAGTACATGCAGAAATTAAGCAGTTCAGCAGTATTTCAATAGTAACTTGCAGAAAGTTATTTATTACAACAAAAAAGGAAGTGAGCCAGGTATAAAATTAGTAATACATTTAATGTAAAACCAAATGACCATATAATGTAACTTGATGTCGTACATAGTATGCATAATCCTGGGACAACAGCGAAAGTATAGTTGTGCAAAATCTTGCCATAATGGTAGATGTCCCTTCTCTTCACTGTTGCAGTATTTGTAACCATAGGAGTCTCCTGCCAAGGGCGGCCCAACATCCAGCCGGTATACCAAAGCCTTTAGGTTGCTTTAAAGGTAACCATATTTCACACGTATGCTCCTCGCATAGCGTAGGGCATAAAGGTGATGTCCAGACATACCATCCTCAGAACTGAGAGCCTCAGTAGGAGTGCCAGTCCAAGGAAAAGAGAGGTAATCAGTACACACAGAAGAGAAATGGACCAGTGCGTGGAGAGAGAGAATGAATATTACAACAGTGAAGAGAAGAACATCTGCCATTATGGTAAGATTTTACACAACTATACTATGTCCTTCTATATCACTGCTGCAGTATTCATGACAGTAGGGAGAGTGTCAAAGCTCATGAAATTTGGGAGGAGGAGGGACCAGCAAAGCCATCTAGGAAGCCATGAATAATGGCCCTAGTAAAACGAGCTCTAGGTCTGGAGATTCCATCCAATTTGTAGTGCTTGCCAAATGTGTATGCACAGAAGTCCAGGTTGCTGCCTCAAGAATAGAGTTAGTATCCAAACCCTTGAAAAAAGCACCAGAAGAAGCCACAGACCTAGTAGAATGAACCTTAACAGGAAAAGGAAGGCTCTTGCCATTAATAGAATAACAAAAGGAAATAGGTTTTTAGATCAAAGAAAACATAGTTTGCTTGGATACAGCTAAGTCCTAAGGACCTAGAATGAAAAGAAACAAACAGCTGATCAGATTTCCAAATACCTTTAGTTATCAAAATAAAATCTGAGTTGTCCATGCACATCAGATGTGTACAGAATCCTCTCACTGGCAGATTGCAGAGGGGGGAAAAAAGTGGGCAAATGAACAGACTAAGAGAAGTCATTAATCACCTTGGGCATAAGAGAAGGCTTAGTATGCAAGGACGCCTTGACTTTAGGAAACACTAACAGAGGACAAACCATAAGGGCTTAAAGCTCAGACACCTATCCGGCAGAAATAAGGGCCAACAAAAGTACAGTCTTAAAGAACAGTGTTACAAGGAAGGTGAAGCAGCAGACTCAAAAGGAGCCAGTGTCAATTTTTCCAAAACAAAATTAAGATCCCAGGGAGGAGGAACAGGCTTCCTGGGATGCCTAATATGAAGGACGCCTTTAAAAATATTTTAGCTTCAAATATAGAAGCCAAAGGAGGACAAAAAGGCAGACAAGCAGAAATAGCTGATAAGTGGGCCATAACAGAAGAGTAGGCCAACCCAGCACTGAGCAATTCACACAGGAGAGAACAAAAGAAGCATCCACAGAAAGTGGATCCAGGCTATGAAAATTGTCATCTGGCTTTTAATTACTTGTAAATGAGAACGACACTATTTCACTTTAGTGGTAAAAAGTTAACAACTACAAATTTTTTGTGGTAAAATTTGTTTTACTTTTGGGGATTGGGATAAGTGTTTAAAGTACTTTTTACTGTGTTTTAATGGTGAAAGTAAAATTTTTACAACTTGTTTGTTTTACTGATTCCTGCTGTCAGTTTTCCCAGGGAATCTGGCATTGTTTTCGGCTTAACCATGGGACAAGTGTACTGATTCCTTGGTTCTTTTTTACAACCACAAAATGATTAAAAAAACAGCCTGCTATAGCAGACTGCCAAAATGCCTCAGCCTTAGAGAGGTGACTATGCTGTGGTCATTACTGGTTCCTCAGACAATTCATATTTTTCCTGTATCTACTGTAGTCCCTACAGCCACCATGCACTTGAGAGTTAAACACTTCGTCTGTGGGTGTTGAGAGTGCCCTTGGTAGGCAAGGGTGAGCCATTCTTGTTGATCTTGGGAGAAGGGGCAGGGAATGTCTCTCTGCCTAGCTATAATATTATGCCTACCCCTAAGGATGTTTTTGTTGACAAAATTGGGTCTGTTTCTTCAGAAATTAATGTCAGAAAGAAAAACTCATGCATAATCTTCTGTCACTCTGGACAAGAGTGATTTATTGGCCTTGGCTCTGGGTTTAGATCAGGCTGTTGATACTTCCATTTTAGCTGTTTCTGGTAATAGAAGGAAATTCTGTTTCTGAAGAAGTTTTAGAATCACAGAATGAGTGTAAGGGAACAGATATGGTTTTGTCTCAGATTTCTGATTCTTCTGAGAAGAGTGGCTTAGACCTATTAATCTCTTTCAAGGATTCTTTCTCTGAAACTGTTTCCAGATTAGATCAGTTATTTCAGTGGAAGTATAAGGATACTCCACAGTCGCTGAAAATATTATTTATGGCAACTGAAATTTCCCAAACTTATCCTATTTCCTCCTGTTCTTTCAGCATTGGAAGATATTTTTTTCACAGCCTAAAACTTGGATGGCTGCCAACCTGCTGCCCTCTGGAAAGCAGATCCTATGTACTCAATCTTACAAGTTGTTATATACTCATCCCAGGTCACATCCAGCAGCTATTGCTTTAATGAACCCAGCTTCTACTAAACATTTGGTAAATACTAATTCCTCACTTTTTTTTAAGGATGGAAAAGCTTTTCACTGATTTGGGGAAGGTATATTCTTCTCCAACACTTATTTTTAGAATTGTCAACTATCAAGCTCATGTGCTAATTTGCTTGCCTCATTAGAAAATGAGAAATATTTTGGTATTGTTTCCTCTTCTATGGAAAAATCTGCTATTTGTAGTTTGATTCCTCATCTCAAGTGGCCACTCACTGTTTGAAATGTGCATATGATACTACGGATGCCATCTCCATTGCTGCTGCCAGTCGAACTGTTATGAGGCTGTTTACTTAGTTATGTTTTCAACACCTCAAAGATATGGAAAATGAAAGTGAAGGGACTGGCAACCAGTAGTAGCCTAAAAGTCATACTGCTCTAGCACCTTGCACAAGATTTTCTAACGTACAAGCTTATATGCCTATACCAGATCACCAAAACGCATGAAGATCATACAAGTGAACTGCCACAAATTACTCCTAAATTAGAAGCTTAACTTAAGAAAACCACACTTCTGTCACCCTTGAACATGCTCACCCAGCGAGCCTCCGGAGTGCGATTTATCTGGGAACACACCTTGTCTTCCTTTTCGAAAGTGGGGGATCAGCAATCCAGGAGTACTGTTCCAGACTTCGTTACAGTGAAAAAGGGCATTAACCATAAAAATTAAGTTTACTATCATCATAGTTAAACAGTTTTGTCCATCAAAGTACATCATAGCTAATATTCCTCTCTAAAAATAAGTGTATTGAGCGATCTGGGAACCTGGGCTTGATAATTCTTTCTTATCCAGCCATTGTGTAGTTAGTGCTCAAAAACAAATGTATAATGTCATATCTTCTAGGTCAAAAGTGATCATAACCTTGTACAATGCCCTAACAATATCCATTAAGTACAAAGCTCCTTTTGGGACGTACCTGTCTAGCCATTTTAGGGAATTGCAAAGGCCTCACAGGTTCTTAACCAAAACAACTGCTGGTCTAAAGACCCTGAGCTATTTGGGAAAATGTGAAGCACTATCCCTTCACTGCTTGCTGTTGGCTCTTATGGAAAGATCTATACCTTGCATTCTGAGCCATTATGGATTCAGTCCTTCTTGATCTTCTGCATCTCAGCAAATCAAATAGCTCCCCTAAAACCAGAACAAGAGCCTTACATCTTCATCAACAGATAGAAAACTTTACATAGGGACACCTTTCTTTTTTTTTCAATGCACAGCTCGTTTCTGGAACAGACTTCCCTTGTAAGTTTAACAATATGACACTCTTAGCATCCTTTAGAATTAGCCTGAATAATTGGATGGGCACCCATAAACATGTCCCTGGACTGATCTGTTTTGCTGTTCTTCAGAAAAGGACACAGCATAAATGGTGGGTGGGTGCTGGAAAGGTGAACATGGCCTTTTAACTCAATTGCCTTGCAACTGCTAAGAATCAAAATATCATCCAGCACCTTCAGCAAATCCCGATGAATCTTATCCATCTCTATAGCATTATGATCATTAATTATCACAGTAACTATACATCCAGTGAACTAGACCTACTCCTACCCAATGCCTTAGCCTGCCCTATCAAGGAAGGATATACCTACTGAGGTTCAGGAGTTCTTCAAAGTGTTCTGCCACCTCCAGAAAATG